>NC_089756.1:15213725-15221225 GCF_040412425.1 Macrobrachium rosenbergii
CATAGTAATTGTTGTGATGTCAGTTTACGATATTAGAAAATCATTTACAGAGAAATAAATGATATAGCACTTAGTCCTAATGTCTAAAGCTAATTTCTAACCCGGGCAAGCAATGATTTCAAATTGCAGCAAATTCCAGTAAATCTCTCTCTCTCTCTCTCTCTCTCTCTCTCTCTCTCTCTCTCTCTCTCTCTCTCTCTCTCTCTCTCTCTCTCTTTAAGACGTTCTGCATTCAAGAAGTTGAATCTTCAGGCCTGTCTTCCTTTGGTAAATAAGATATGAGGTAGAAAGCTAAAACAAATGCTTAACTTAAACGTACCTTTTTAACTGAATCATGCAAATTTCAGTTGCATTATTAATCAATCTGTCTCACTTTCCTTCTAACCAAGATTGCCATCTTGTCAATGCAATGCCAAAGCGAACATACAAGCAGAAAAGAACAAGTTTGAAACGACTCTGCGCAAGAAAATGGAATGATGGATGCACACTTTAAAAGTTCTTGAAGAAACTGGGCTTTGCTCTCAGAAGCCGATCAGAATCATCTAAGTGCCCTTATCAATCACTGACTGATCTAGAAGATAGGTGGAAGTAATCCGCAGCGGGAGACGCCTCGGTTTGCTGAAGCCCGACGTTTCATAAGCAGAGTGACAGCAAAAGATAGATGCTCGAAGGCCATGAATAATGTACCCAGGGCCCAGAGTTTGAATCAGATTGCTGTCCGAAATGCACTGGTCCATGAACGCATTCGACATGCACGTGTGTGCTGACAAGCGCGAGGAGCAGCGCAAATTCCTGCTTCGGCTCTGTAGCCAAGGGAGTCTCGTGGCGTAGTAGGAGACTTAAGTTACTCCTTACCCTGTAAATAAAGGAATCTTGTCCCTTACCAAGCTCTTCGTTGGGTGAGTCGGTAGAGTTGTCGCCTAGCACTCGCTAGGCCCGGGTTCGAGTCTCCGGCCGGCTAATGAAGAATTAGAGGAATTTATTTCTGGTGATAGAAATTCATTTCTCGCTATAATGTGGTTCGGATTCCACAATAAGCTGTAGGTCCCGTTGCCAGGTAACCAATTGGTTCTTAGCCACGTAAAATAAGCCTAATCCTTCGGGCCAGCCCTAGGAGAGCTGTTAATCAGCTCAGTGGTCTGGTTAAACTAAGATATACTTTTCTTTGTCCTTTACCAATGCGATAAGTTGGGTAAAAAATGTAATTACAGTAAGTTATAATCTTGGTAATGTACTAAGCCGTGATAACTGAGTCTCTTTGTGATGTCTAAAAGTGGTTATAAGAGTGCCTGGTCTCTCGATGCTTATGAATGGAGAAGAATGATGCAGCATGGTCGCTTCTTGCTTAGATACACACAGTAAGATACTGAACACTTTTGCTCAAGAAAATGTATAACCTGTCACTTCTTAGAATAAGTTCTAATCTATCTCCTTGCTCTCGCGCATCCCTGATGTTGTTTTCAAAGATGTGTCAAGTAAATCATTTTTCTTAATTCATTTTAAAACACGTTTCTTTAAAATGTCTCGAGAGCGTAACTGTTTTTTTTTTTTTTTTTGCTTCAAAGTTCTTGCAAGATTTAAATCATATTCTCGCTTCCAAGCATATTTTGAAATCAAGGTAAGGTAAGACATCACATGTTCTCAGACATTATATTCTTGAGAGAGAGAGAGAGAGAGAGAGAGAGAGAGAGAGAGAGAGAGAGAGAGAGAGAGAGTCTTGTTCTCTAATATTGTAAAGTTCAAATTACGCTGCATTGCTAGCCTTTTAAGCCTTTATGATAACATTATCGAGTTATGACTTGTCCTGCAGTTTTAACTAACACTGTCAATCTTACTACGGATTAGTTAACTTTTAAATTTGGGCTTGCTTTATAATTTCATTAATAAATTTCAGAGCAATTGATTCCCTTTTCACAAAGCTACTGTTAAGAAATAGGACGCACTTTTTAATAAAGGTAGGTTGCCGGGACACGATAACGTGACCTATAAACTCTTTGCACATTGGTGTCAGGATCCAGAGAAGAATCTGGTTGGTGTAGTTAACCTACAAACTCTCTCTTTTAGAGAAAAGTTAAGGTGTGTCTTCGTTTCCGTATAATGTGCAATCTCTCTGGGTTTTACTCATTTTATAAGAATTTAGAATAGGTCATTTTTGGCTGCTATGTATTTTAAAGTTTAGTTCCAAAAATGGTCGAGTTTTTTCTCAAGATTTTCCTTCTTTACTTAATTTTTCACCTACTCTTTTTTTTTTTATTTATTGTTTCGGCAACCTTTGAAATGTCAGCAAAGGACTTAATTTTTCAAAGTCTGAAGGTTTTATTTACATGTCGAAATATCGCGAAGCTTAGTTTCATGGCTGTTACTCTCAGATACTCTTTCAGTGGCATTTTATATTAAATTTCCGCTTTAATGCTTTGAAACCTTGGGTGCCAGTTTACTCATTAAAAAGTATTTAAAGTTAAAGGAAATATGTCTTGGCTTATGAGTAAATTATCTTTGAAATTTTAGTTGATTTTACACTCTCAAGGATTTTAGAATAAGATATATTTACTTCCAAATTTTTTAAGTTAACTCGACCGTATGTCCTTGCCTTCAAAAATAGATACAAGCATTAAAAATTTTTTGAAAATTAGTTTGAAATTAACGTTTTAGTAACATTAAGAGCCATGCCTTAAGTTTGCCCGTGTATTGAAACATCTTTTTAAGTGACCTTGAGAGCCGTACCTTAAAACTGTCCTTGAAGTGAAACTTTTTGTGCGTCCTTGGTAGCCGTACCTTAAAACTTTCAGTGCTGTTTGCTATGGAACTCTTTGTATGTCTGAATGGTGGCCATTCCTTGGAACTACCCGGTTTTACACGGTTTTATAAGTGAAAATTAACACGTCGAAAGCTTTGTAACTCATTTGATATTGCCTTTGCTTTTTGCTCTAGAAGCCTGGGTTCGATCTCGAGGCGAGGTAATAATTTTGTTGTATGACTCATTGATAGCTCTACCTAAAAATTTTCGTGTTTTGAAAGTGGTTTATAAATGTCTTTGATAGCCGTCCCTGAAAACAGTCAGTGCATTAATATTGTTTTATATCTTTGTATTTTAAAGTTGTCGGTGCATTAAAACTGTTTCATGTGTCATTAAAAAGTGAGCCGAGATTTTCTTAAGTTTTGTGGATAACTGTTCCTTTAAACTTCATAACACTGAGCATGACGCCTTTTTATTACTACGACAAATAAAAAATATAAAAGTTTTATATATAGACAATTCCTATTTGTCTTTATTATGAAAATGGTTGAGTTTGTTGCAAGAGTATCTTACTGAAAATGGATTTTTAAGTAATAGTTTCACCATGTTAATTTAAAACTCAGTAAAACTAGAAAGATTTTTTTTCTGTAGCCTCTCAGTCTCTTAATTAAGCATCCAATAAGTAGGTTTACTTTGGCTTTAATTCGGTACTTTTCGTTTCTTTTGAAGTCTTCATTTTCCTGTATCCATCTGCCGTGGGATGAACGCTGAATGCCAGTTATGAAAATGAGTGATGGCAAGTCCCTTTATCAATAAAATTAGATCTAACAAAAGAAAAATATTGGACACTGAAATGTTAACAGGAATTAATCTACATTATCCATAGCAGATGTATATTTACTTCATTCAGTTTATTTGAATCTGTTTTTGATTTACCTGTATAAAGTACAGAATTCATATTTTAAGTTTTTTTTATTTATAGATGGAATTATATTTGAGCCTTGCTGTTTGGAGATTTTAGCAAATGTAGCACTCGGAAGGTTTCCCGTAATAAAGTTGATTCTTTTCATTAGTACTTGAAAACATTAAATTGAAGGGAAAACAGCTTTTAGCCGTAAATACATAAAATGATAAAAGCGAGTTACATTGCACATCAAGTTTACAACCCTACATGAATGAAAACTATTGACAATAAATTAAATTGATGTTTTAAAAGCTTGCGGTATATAGGTGGGTTTTTTTCACGAGCAAAATTTATGTACTTTTGACGTATTACAAGGCAAAAAGGGAAACACCCTGTTAACTCTAATTTTGCTTATTTGTTTGTATTTACATCATGTGACACCACGTATATTTGGCAGACAATTAAATGCTCTTTGATCACGGGAGGGAATCGTTATTACAATATGACGTCCCATCTGTTACTAGTGCCATGCTTGGGGACAGTAGCCATTGGTTAAGAAAATGAAGATCAGTTTTTAAAACTTCGAAATTCTTTGCTTTGAATATTTTAAGAATATATCAGTCTGCAGATTCTTTATATAGAGAGCCGACGTTAGATATATGGCAGTTTTCATTTCTCTTTAGGATATTATACCTTTTATTCACTTTTTTATTTGTAGTTAGGATTTTTTAGTGAATTTTTGTTTTCTTGACGTGCAATGAATGCCACATAATCACAATGCAAGACACGGCAGGTAGCCAGGGGTAACAGAGACGAAGCACCTCTTTCCCAGAGTCGCTTGATCGACGTCGAGCGTCGCTTCATGAAATGAGACGACATGACAAGGCCGTGTTAACTTGATCAGCACACGCACACGCACCCACACATACACACCTTGGGGTGGCTGTCTTCTTAATTCGTTCTATCATGTATATTATCGCAAACATTCCGCTATTGCCAAAAGCAGACCCATTCCTGCTTGGAGTCCTGTTTAATCGGCAGCTTCTCTCTCTCTCTCTCTCTCTCTCTCTCTCTCCTGTCGTGCTCATCAGCCGCATAGCAGAGTAAATGATTTTGGTAGGATGCACGTACCCACGCACGTAAGACTTAATATGCCCGACCTTCCCCCTCATTCGTTTTTTAATATTTTTGCTCCCACCCCCCAATCCCCACCCCTTCCATCCCCTCTCCCCTTCCTCAGAAATGTCTGACTTACATTCATGGAAATTTATTTAGAATCCACTTTTTTATTTAACATTCCTTTTGCAATGATGATACATTTTTCACTACATTTATATCGCTTTATTTTTATTATACCCATAGAAGCGCACAGTGCCAGGGTGGACACACGTTGATTATTTTCGCATTTTGATACCATTTTATTTTCATATTTACGTTTAATCTTCCTAAATAGTAAATTATTTACCATTGCTAGTATATCCGTTTACTGTGGTTTAGTGAATTCATGAACACTTGCGTGCTTGCAGTCGAATAACACACATCCATGCACACACAAGTTATACATGTATGCATGTACGTATGTATGTATGTATTTACTCTAAAACTATTATCCATCGATGTTAACAAAACCTGACCAGGATCTTTCGTGACCCATCAGTCGGTATCCCAAACATAAAAGCCTGCCGACAGCCGACTCATTTGATCGCCGTGTTCGTAAATTCCTTAATAGGGCAGTTAAGTGTCTATGACTCTCTTCATCCCCTCGACTTTTCTGCGTCGCTGCTATCCTCTGGGAAATCTCCATTGCGCGAGGAGTCCGGATTTCGGAATGCTTATTTTGATTTTTAGTTTTCTGTAAAAGAAAACTATTTAGCCGGCTATGTCTGTCCGTCCGCAATTTTCTGTCCGCACTCTATCTGTCCGCCCTCAGATCTTAAAAACTACTCAGGCTATAGGGATGCAAATTCTAATGTTGATCATCCACCCTCCAATCATCAAACATACCAAATTGCAGCTCTCTTGCCTAAGTATTTTTTTTTAATTTAAGGTTAAAGTTAGCCATAATGGTGCGTCTGGAAGAGATACAAGACAGGCCACACCGGGCGGTGGTTAAAGTTTCATGGGCCGCGGGTCATACAGCATTATACCGAGACCACCGAAAGATAGATGTATTTTCGGTGGCCTTGATTATACGCTGCAGCGGCTGTACAGAAAACTCGATTGCGCCGAAGATACTTTGGCGCATTATATTCCTTATTTTTTTATCATATTTTATTTTGATTTTTTTTTTTCTTAAAACTCTTCCGTGAGACTTTATAATTTTATACCGTGCTCGATTCCAGACAACTGAAGAGAGCAGAGTTTTTTGTTGTTAATCATTCCTGCAACAGACCTTAGTGGCTTTATGCATTCGGCAGTGTGTCAGAATGCGCCTTTTAAGCCAACACAGGAAGAAAGTGTATTTAGAATAACTTGTGTCGTAATCATCGCGATAGCAATCGGTAATTATCAAAGGAATATGTATGTACGTAATTCAATAGCAGTTGAGAAATAAGAAAGGAGTATATATATATATATATATATATATATATATATATATATATATATATATATATATATATATATATATATATATATATATATACTGTATACATATATGTATATGTATACAGTACATACATACATACACACACACACACACACACACATATATATATATATATATATATATATATATATATATATATATATATATATATATATATATATATATATATATATACACGTCTTAAATTTTGCTTCACATTATGAGAAGAAATAGATAGATTGACTTTTTACACATAATATAAAATATTGATAAGTCCGAGTTACTCACTTTTTTTTTTTAAGTCGGCCCCACCGTCTTCAAAGCCGTTCAAAAGCACCCATGGCAGCGGTGCGTGATCGAATTTTAAATGCCGCTTGTACCTATCAAAGTTAACGCAAGGGTCGTGAGGTAAACTATTATGTGTAAATTCTGATACGCGAAAAATTCCTACGTTTCCAACTAGGGAAAACTTTGGTATGTGAACTATAAAAAAAGTGTGGTTGCAGGCGGACGAAAATTTAGGTTTATACGTGACGAAAATTTTATTTTATGAGCCTGAAATTTAGCCATCTGCCTGCTGTGAATGTAAGCTCGTCCAATTTTAGAAAAAAAAAAAATGAATGTAGATTGCTCATAAGGAAAAAATTAGATTTGTGAAAGGGACACTCCATGTTTACATATGGTCTTATAGACTGCCGTTATGAAATTTTGTGAAAATGTCCACAGTCTGACAAGTAGTGATTTGACATATAAAAGCAGAGATAAAAACCGCTCATTATAAAGAAAAAGAGAAATTCATAGGATATTGCTGAGGTGTTGTTCTGGCTGTTGTAAACCTAAATTTCTCTTTTTCCAGACATCTAAAAATACACAAAAAAAGTCATTATAAGATGGAATAAAAATGACGATGATTTTATTCATTTAGATTTCATTAGCCTCAATGCTGAAAGGGTTACCCATTCTCTACTCCCCTCCCCCAACTCGCAAATCACAGACTACAGACAAAAATATTAGTCAGAGAACATACCCAAACATACAGAATTAAATGCAGACGTACTTAGCCAAGTCTCTCTCTCTCTCTCTCTCTCTCTCTCTCTCTCTCTCTCTCTCTCTCTCTGCACACTTCAAAACACTCGCTTTAACGCTGTTTATCTCTTTCGATCAGCCACCACGACCAATCTTCTCCCCAATCGATACCGAGAGAAGATTAGCATCGAGGCGATTAATGCTAATCTGGGCACCTCTGGCCACCTATAGCCGGGACTAACGGCC
>NC_089756.1:15223725-15228725 GCF_040412425.1 Macrobrachium rosenbergii
GATCCTTATAAGCCAAAAACCCTTTGGATCCCTATAAGCCAAAAACCCAATGAATCCTTATAAGCCAAAAAACTCTTTGGATCCTTATAAGCCAAAAAACCCTTTGGATCCTTATAAGCCAAAAAACCCTTTGGATTCTTATAAGCCAAAAACCCTTTAGACCTTTATAAGCTAAAAACCCTTTGGATCCCTATAAGCCCAAAAAAACCTTTGGATCCTTATAATCCTAAAACCCCTTGGATCCTTATAAGCTAAAAACCTTTTGGGTCCTTATAAGCCAAAAACCCTTTGGATCCTTATAAGCCGAAAACCCTTTGGACCTTATAATTCTAAAACCCTTTGGATCCTTATAAGCTAAAAATCCCTTGGGTCCTTACAAGCCAAAAACCCTTTGGATCCTTATAAGACAAAAAACCTTTTGGATCCTTATAAGCCAAATAAACCTTTGGATCCTTATAAGCCAAATAAACCTTTGGATCCTTATAAACCAAATAAACCTTTGGATCCTTATAAGCCAAATAAACCTTTGGATTCTTATAAGCCAAAAACCCTTTGGATCCTTATAAGCCAAATAAACCTTTGAATCCTTATAAGCCAAAAAAACCCTTTGGATCCTTATAAGCCAAATAAACCTTTGGATCCTTATAAGCCAAATAAACCTTTGGATCCTTGTAAGCCAAATAGCCTTTGGATCCTCATCAGCCAAAAAACCCTTTGGATCCTTATAAGCCAAATAAACCTTTGGATTCTTATAAGCCAAGGACTTTTATGATAATTATGTTCGCGTTTCGAATATAAATCTTGCAAATGGGACTTAAACTTCGCAATAGCATGAGTCCAGTTTGCTATTATTAATTGCAATTGTTATTTGTGTTAGTCGCCGTTATTTTTAAATATCTGGCGACAACGGTAAAATCGTGAGTTTTAATAAAATGTGCCAGTTATACTCGTATTGTACTTTGAATATTTTCATAATTTTATTGAGATGGTAAAACAGGGAATACCATATACGAGAGAGAGAGAGAGAGAGAGAGAGAGAGAGAGAGAGAGAGAGAGAGAGAGAGAGAGAGAGAGAGAGCAAAGCCCTTACGATTTGACCTTAATTTACGCTAATTATTAGTAATAATTGCACCCTTTAGTCCTATTGAATGTTTCAGTAATTTCTTCGTTTTGTATAAGTCTTTCGAAAGCTTAGAAAAATAAAACTTCCTAATGATATATGATTAGACTTAAGTGATGCAATTGTAGTACATTTACAGTAGTGCTTACCTGCGGGCAAAGTTTGGTAAAGCTGCTTAATATCATTGCTTCAGTCAAACATGTAATTAACCGGTTTTATATTATTATTCTAATTTCGCAAACAGCACAGCCCTGCAGTAATATGTCAAGTCAAAATTTCTTCACAAACAACTCGCACCAATATTTGTATTCTGCTCCGAAGAAAATAAATATGTTAATAACTTCGCCTTCGAATGGAGATAACATCATGATTGGTCTTAAGCGACAGTAAAAGTGTCATTAATATGCAGAGCAAATTATCAATAAGGCCGCTAATATGCAAGCAATCATCACGAGGCACCAGCGGAAGATTTTATCATTGCAGTAATGTAGTCAAATTCGAGTTACAGATGCATTCTTAGCCCCTGATGCGTTAATTAAACTGAAAGGTTAAGATTCACCTCGGAAACCTACGCACGAGCCAAGGTTTAATTTGCTCTTATTAGTGGGTCGGAAATTATGGATGAACGGGAGCGAATATTAAATAGAATTACGAATTATATAAAGTTTTAATAACAAAACGAATTAAGATTTGAAATGATAACTGGAGCGCAAGAATGTGCAAACGATGGTTTGCTAAGATGTTCAACTCTTACAAAAAGTAAATTCGCTTTGGAAAATATGCACACGTCATCATTGGCAAAATAATATGACAGTAAGTCTAAACAAAAATGAATACAAAATGGAATTATGAAGAGAAAAACATGAAAAATTAAACCTGCAACAGATCTTAGAGGTCTTGTTTTAGCGGCAATGAGCACGATGAGGCCGGAGAAGGCAGCAGAATTAATAATAAAATATGAAAGTTTACATATACCTCAGTCTAGAGAGCAAGTAAGTTGTAGAGTAATAGATATGCCAACAATTTCAAGTGAATAGTTAAGAATTCGATGGAACATTTTTTCTCAACCAAAAATAAGGTAAATGAGCTTTTTAATATTGTTAAGTATGTGGATATGTAAACACGAAGTAAAATACATTATAATGCTTTGTCTGACTTTTGCTGATTTAAAATTAATTGTGTTGTAATAACAGGAGAAAGCAAGAGGATTCCACTTTCAAAAAATATCCAAATTAATAGCCATTATCTATATGTCTTGGCAGTGACAATTTATTCTTAATAAATTTATTAAGAATATTAGTAGATTTTTATATTCCGCCTAAAGCATTGATGCTCGAGTTAGCCTCGAGTTTATCTCTTTCATGAAAATGAAGTTTACTGAATAATTTTACTCTACAATAATGTATTCAATTTATTGCATCACTGTTAGAAGGATTATCTCTCTCTCTCTCTCTCTCTCTCTCTCTCTCTCTCTCTCTCTCTCTCTCTCTCTCTCTCTCTCTCTCTTCTGCTACGATCTCTTTTTGAATGAGGCCAGAGCTTTTAACCTGGAAATGCTTAGGCAACAACGTTGGGAAATCGTCGCTTCCAGAATTAAATGCGAGTTCTGTTTCAGTCATGAAAAATGAAAAGATAATGTAAACCACCCCCACCACACCCACCACCACGAACACCACCACCACCACCAACAACAACAGCAGAAACAACAACAACGAAAACAACAACAACAATAGCAACAATTATCAGCAACATCATCTAGTGGTAGTAGCATTTTTTATTTTTTTTTTATTTTTATTGTTTTCGCCAAGATTTTGTCCACATGCACGTGCAGTATCTTTATGTAAAAAAAGAGCAAAGGAGAGAGAGAGAGAGAGAGAGAGAGAGAGAGAGAGAGAGAGAGAGAGAGAGCCACTCGTTAACCTTGAAGTGCACATAAAAATCCATAAAAGCGACTCTCGCCTCGTTATAACTGGTAACGTAGCAGCACCGAAATCCCATATTTCTAAATTATTTGAAGTCTCTGCTTCCTGGACGAAGATATATAGTTTCGCCTAAATCCACAGGGATGCATATATTTCATCTCCAATTAGAAACCCCTGCTAGATAAGACTCAGCTTATACGCGTAGGAACAAAGCCCTTCGGCCCGTAGTGGCAAGTTAGGATTTTTCGATTTGTGATTTTCGATAATAATAATAATAATAATAATAATAATAATAATAATAATAATAATAATAATAATAATAATAATAATAATAATAATATTTATTATTATTATTATTATTATTATTATTATTATTATTATTATTATTATTATTATTATTATTATTATTATTATTACATAACCGGAAGTTAGGATTCATAATAATTTTTTGGTCAAAGTATATTTAAAAATTCAGTACAGAGAGCTGGCTCTCAAGAGCTCTCTCTGTTGAGAGAGAGAAATGCAAATCGGGGACTCCATTTTGAAGAGAGACACGAAAACCAAAATAACGTTTTCTAGCTAGTTCGCGAGAGAGAGAGAGAGAGAGAGAGAGAGAGAGAGAGAGAGAGAGAGAGAGCAAAACAAGGCACCTAGTTTTGATAAGAGAGAGACCGGAGAGTCAAAATGAGATATCCATTCTAACTAGCTAGTTAGAGAGAGAGAGAGAGAGAGAGAGAGAGAGAGAGAGAGAGAGAGAGAGAGAGAGAGAAATTGAAGCATTCCGTTTCAGCGAAACGTAAACACTTGAGGCGAACAAGATGTCAAAAGGTGAGATCAGGTCATTTAGAAGTACTTGCTACATTCTCACCCCTTTCATGGTAAAACCACATCCCACGGTCTGTCGAGGTGAGAAGCGTTAATCAAGATAAAAAGCGATGTTTCAAGTGCTCCCCTTCCCTTCTTTACGCTGTTCACAACAAGTGAATGGATACTAGCAGTGTTAGGAAGGTTATGAAGCTTCCACTTTATGTAAAAGGCAAGAATATTTTGAATTCTCATTCTATATTCGACATGATACATTTGAAGGATGAGTATTAACGACTGTTCGTTGCACGATTTGAATTTAAGGCAATTTCCCTTTATAGCCTTTATTGCGCACTTCTTTATTGTCAGTTAATTTTCACCTTTCTCGGTCAGGAAATAGATAATTAAGAAAAAATAACCTTACACCCAATCACAATGAGAGAGAGAGAGAGAGAGAGAGAGAGAGAGAGAGAGAGAGAGAGAGAGAGATATTAGTATAAGAAACTCGAACGTTCATTGCTATCTCCTCTGTCTTACAACCATTGAGCTCTGGAAATTCTTTCCGGTCTTTCTTTTCACTTGTTTCCACATTCTGTATCCATCACTACCCAACACGAAAATTGGAATTGAACGTTTCATGGTATGCCCTTTCACTCTCTGAAATTTTTCTGGAGTTGCTACTACTACTACAAATTTATATACGTTACATAAAATTTCTTTCTCAAAACTCTCCGGTATCGCATATATGTCATATATGAGCAATTTAATTTTGCCCATTGTTATATATCCCCATTGCATGTAGAACTGATAGAATAATGTAAATGTATGTTTTTATGCCGCAGACTTCGGCAACTGCAACGCCAGCGGAGCGAACCTATGGGGCCTCTTTAAAGTCCACCATTCATCAGGTATTTGGCTTCATTATAGTATTCGTTATAGCTATAGAGAAGTGTTAGATTAAATTTATATTGAAGAAGCATGCGTAAGAAGTATGTTAAGTAAGCAAGCGTATGCAGTTGTCCGTACAACTGAAAGCAGCTCAAACACAATTGAGTGAATCTTGAATAACATTATTATGAAGCCTTCTCAACATTTACTTATCAAGTAATAATGTAATCAATCTTTATTATTACTCCTATGTATATGGGTAATTG
>NC_089756.1:15233725-15248725 GCF_040412425.1 Macrobrachium rosenbergii
CAGTGAGGTTTTCTTCAGAGGGAACTAAAGGATCCATTGAGTGGAAGCTTCGTGAAACGTCTCTCTCGTATATTTTCTGTGGTCAAGAGGTCATTTTTAAAACGGACAGGAACAGTTATCCTAAACTGTGATTTGTGATTAAGAAAGAAGAGAAAAACGGTAGTGGTGTTCAAAGGGTGTTATTATGGCCATGGATACAAGAGTGTACCGTTGGAGGAATCCGCCGTCATTTAGCGATTTGTGTGCCGATGATTTCAATGGTTTAATAAGAAGTGATCTAGCCCAGAACGAATACTTGGAAGCATACAGTGACGGGTGCGACACCCCCTGTGGCAGTCCTGGTAGTGTAGAGGCACCCGCTAGCCCCGCCCATCAGCATTATATGAACGTCACGCCTACACCGGTTTACACTGACCTTTCTTCGCCCGCTCCTCCGAATAACTACATCGCGGGCAACTACTACGGCAGTGAGAACCAAAGTTATTACCCTTCAGTCGAAAGTGCTAGAGGAACGTCCTTCGTCCAGCCGGGAGCTTTTGAATTTCAAGATTCTGTAGCAGCCGTCAGTGAAAAAGCCAACCCACCCTTTACGCCTGTCAATTACGAGAACTTCTGGCCAAATGGCGGCTCCCTCCACAATCCGCTGACGGGCGTGGCCGATGGTGGAATGTACCCCGCGTCCGGTGGACCTCAAAAAATGGAGACTCGGACGGAGACGCTGATTCATTCCCAGGGGATCTTCGATAGGAAGCCACTAAGGATCCGGAGAAGGCAACAGAAGCACGTGAATTCCGACATCAAGAGAAAACGGAGGCTGCAGGCGAACGCCCGCGAACGAAGGAGAATGAACGGCCTGAACAGCGCCTTCGAGAGGTTGCGAGAGGTGGTGCCAGCTCTCGGGAACGACAGGAAGCTCTCCAAATTTGAAACGCTGCAGATGGCGCAGACCTACATCACTGCCCTCTCCGAACTCCTGAAGAGGGATACATGAGAGAATATAATATTTATGTGTACGAGTTTTACTTGTCTTCATTTCCTCTTCAGAACTTCATTTCACACGCACTTTGTTTTAATTATGTTCTGTTCGTTGTCTTTCTCTACACATGTCTGTTAAGAAGGGACCGAATTTCTTCTGTGGCAGTGTTAGATTACTTTACGTCTACTTTACTTCTAAATATATACAAATATTAATGGAAGGTTACTAGTCAAAATCTTCCGAATTAGCAATGCAAATTAGTCCAGTCCAGACAAAAAGTCCATTCACATACTACATTTATTTATAACCACTGTTCAGAACATGCAATTTCTTATGTTAGATTTTATCTTTAACATTCCTGTATGATATAATTTATCCAGAATTCTCATTTTGCATATATACCTCAGTATTTTAAAAGGCACGATGGTTATTGCTACTCCTGTGCAAATGTCACATACTTGTTTTTTTATGACCCACCAGTATTAGTTTATAAGAATCCTAATCTGTGATATGTTGTGTAAGTGTATTGTTAATATTGTTATTGTTGATTGTGAAATAAAACATTTGAAAGTTTGAAAATATTTTGCTTCTTCCTTTCTTTATATTTTTTCAGTAATCATGAATTACACCCCTGGTGCTGTGTGAATTACATAACATTATTATAAAATCAAAGATTACTATAAAATCAAAGATTACTATCACAAGAGGAAAAGTGGAAATTTGCAGCCATGAAATTAGAAAACTTTGGTGAAAGTAGCATACTTTTACTGCCGTCTCTCAGCCGCCGTGCTTAACAATACAACGTAACCTGAAATATTAAAATGATTAAGACAAAAAATAATTTACCCAACGCTGCGGAAAAATGTTCACATCAGATGATATTGTCTTATAAAGGGGGAGATAATAGCCCTTTAAGAAAAGGTATCATAAAAAAAAAGTACCCTGTACAAAGTATTAAAAATAAGAAATTGCTCAAAACGAGATCATCAGCCGTTGAATCTAGCCGTTGAATTAATAACTTTGAGTTTCATGTATTAAGCAGCAAGTCATGAGAAGATTTTTCTGAAAGGTAAATGTTCTTTAGGCAAAATTTGAGGCTTAATTTCATTGGTAACAATTTATATTCTGTTTATTCTGTATATTCAATCGCTATATACAGTACCTTGTCTTAAGAAATGAGATCGAATTCCCTGTATGTACGTGAAGATCACATCTCCTGCACATTAGAGGAAAATCGCTTCTGCTTCGAAATAGTGGAAGGTCGTTTTCGCTACAAAGTAGAGGAATAAGAGTCCAGAGCATTAAATTCCACTGTCTGGATGAAGAGGAAATCAAGCAATAGAAAACGAAAGCAGAATATATTATAATACAGAGGTAACAAAACATTCCCCAGAAACAAAAGGCACAGTACCACGTGACTGACGAATATAGAAAAAGAAAAATAGTCATAAGACCCCACAGTAATGAAAAAAGCAAGACGCATTACCCAGAGAAAAATCCGATCGAGGTACTCTTTAACCGGGATCATAATAAGTGGCAAGGAGAGGGTTATAGCCATGGTCATTAACTCCCAATTAAGAGCAGGTTATGGCGAGTAAGAGCGACGCCAAGAGGTCAATAGAAATAAAAAGAAGAAAAAATAGGCTCCAGTGAAGAGTCATAAAGCCCTTAATTCGGACCGTGGAAACTTGCCCCGGGAGATTCTACCGGATGCTCTCGAAGGTATCCGTCTTCCCCACGATTCTCAACTCTCTCTCTCTCTCTCTCTCTCTCTCTCTCTCTCTCTCTCTCTCTCTCTCTCTCTCTCTCTCTCTCTCATACATAACATCACTTTCTCTTGAGCATCGGGGCTCTGATGTCACTCTCATCCTTAAAAGAAACTTGTGATCTTATGAAATCAGTTGTTTTTGACAATTCACGTTATTCACATTCTCTGAAAGCAGCATTACCTTGACATCAGATAAGTGAGACGAAAGACTTTTGTTTAAGGGTAGATCAGAGATCTGATAAACAAGTAACGATGCATGATTTATGTAAGAGTTAGAAATGTAAAAAATTTGATGCGAGAAGGTTCCACAGAAGGAAATGTTTTTCAGAGTCATTCTTACTCACAGATGCAGTTTATTTTCCTACCCATTTCCTACCCATCTACTTAATAGATATTACCCATGTATGTATGTTTTCTTGAGTTCACTTTCTCGGGAGGCTTATTTGTCAAAAGCCAACCCGCACCATAAAAAAATAGACTAAAATCCACTCATAAGCATTAGCTGTCCGTAATTCTCCTGTTAATTATGATAATATCAGTTTCAGCCTAATTGGTAATTAATAGTCCTTTATAGGCTTGTTAACGTAACATTCTAATCGCTGTCAGAATTTTCAGTTTGTTTATATATATATATATATATATATATATATATATATATATATATATATATATATATATATATATATATATACATATATATATATATATATATATATATATATATATATATATATATATATATATATATATATATATATATATATATATATATATATATATATATATATATATATATATATATATATATATATATATATATATGTATGTATGTATATATATATATATATATATATATATATATATATATATATATATATGTATATATATATATGTATGTATATATATATATATATATATATATATATATATATATATATATATATATATATATATATATATATATATATATATATATATATAATGAAGTGTCAAGGAGCAATTGCCACCTGGCTGATACATCCTCATCATCTTTGTTGGCCTTCATAAAGAGAATGATCATATCTACGTTCGACATACCCGGATGTTTACACAGTTCTCCATACGTGCTACTAGCATGTTTCGAACAGCGTTTTTCTCTTGCATCCCGCTACAGAACGTGACAGACGCGTGCTACCAACGTTGCAGTTCTTGTTGCCTGCGCTAATATTGAAGAATGTGAGAGGCAGTTCTTGAACTGTTATTAGATTAAATTTTCGTAAGAAGGAATTTATTTGTCAGTTTTTTTTTATTATATATTTGTCCATGATTCTTTAATCTGTTTTGAATCTTGTCGTTTTTCTTATATATCTCATATTTTTCGTATCACTGATTTTTTTTAAAGGTTACGTTTCCTTTCTATTTCGGTCTGTTGGATTAACTGTTCGGGTTAAAACAGCACCAGTGGCACACACACATAGGATGAGTTTAGCTTTTTTTTCTGTTTTGATTAACTGGATTAATTATTTGTCTTGAGACATCACCCAGATAGATTGAGAGAGAGAGAGAGAGAGAGAGAGAGAGAGAGAGAGAGAGAGAGAGAGAGAGAGAGAGAGAGAGAGAGAGCAATATAACTCGACTCTCTGTAACGGAGTGTCGCCCAACAATAGAGTCGTGCTGCCTGAATTAGCGTGTGTGAGTCTTAGTTGAGCCATGTAAATACAAAAATCCCTCTATTTGCATTACAATGCGAGCCTACTGTGCTTCTCACAAAAGCCAAATACAACCTTCCATTGTCCCCCTTTACGTTTATAGTGATAGCTGGGGCAATTAGACAATAAAACGGAACAAAAGGACGAACCCAAGGAGATGAAAGTAGTTATAGAGGGTGAAACAATCGAGCCGTTTTCCACTGGCATTGTCTACGGGAGACCGACATGGGCATCGAGTGATACCCTCGGATTACTAAGAAATACTTTTTGATGCCCGGGAGAGGGAGGAAAAAATGGAAGATGCCGATAGGAGTAATCCTACCACCCTAGCCCCCTTGGGTGGGGTGTGGGTTCCCAAGAATGATGTTATTCCTCCAGCAGGGAAGGGTGGGGCGAGGGTTCTCCTGTATGGGGTAGTCCTCCTGCGCCCTTTCGTACTCGGAGTGGGGCGGGGTGGGGGTAGGGTTCTACGGAGTGTAAAACCACTGTTCAACCCCGACTGAATCGCTTCCAGATGACCGAACAAAAGAGTTTTATATGACCCTTCCAGTCATACTCATTTACTCGATTGGCTGTCATAATGATGATGCTGATGATGATGTTGACGGTTGGTATCTGGAATCCCGAATATAAAGACTTTTATTTGTGTATCGGTGACTTTTATGGCGTAAATGAATCCAGCGAGCGATTTCAATAGTTTTATGACGTTGTCGACGAAGACAACACCTCTTTTTTTATTAATGAATTTCTGTAAAAAAATTCTAAAGTTTAATTCGTTTAGTATGTTGATCAATGATTGCTTTGTGCTCATGAACACTTATAGAATGAAAAAATTACAGTCTCTAAAGAGTTAATCAGTATTCCTCAGTGCTGCTTGCATTATAGTTTCTTGCAAGGATTTTTTTTTTTTTACGAATCATTCGTTTATATCAGATGTCTGCATCCAACTTATTTCGTTGTTATTTGATATTCAGTTGTACCTTTGATATTATAAGAAATTTTTTACACTAATTTTACAGTTAACAAACATATTTAAGCAATAAATGAAGTAATGAACTCGAGATGGGTTGGGTCCAGAATCAATGAACGTACCCAAGGAACACGTTAGGTAATGAGCCATAGAAAGTAACCAAGTTATTAACATGTATAGGTAAAAAGTCAGGTAAGGAGGCCAAGTAGAACTACTCCATGAACTTATTTAGCTAACAAGTTTAGTAACAAAACTAAGAAGCCAAATTAATTAACAAAACTAAGAAGCCAAATTAATTAACTTACTGAAACGACAAACGAGACAGTAGTTCATCACTCCGCATGTTCATAAAACATTTCGTCGACTGAATTTAATTGAAATACGCGTAACAGCCAGTGTAATGTCAGGGTATACAAGATCTTTGTGATTAAAGTATCCTGCTCTTTTATTGGGGTTGTAGGAACACTTGAGCTTAACCACCTCCTTTTAGAGGAAGATGTCAGTGCATGAATTGTTTTTCGTCGAAAATAAAAACTTTTTTGTCCAAAATTCTGTTGCATGTTTGTTTGATACGTGATGAATTTTATGAAGAAAGACTGTGATAAGGAAATTTGGATAAATCTCATTAGAAAACTCATAAAACAGATAAATTAGCTTGATGTAATATTGGAGGAAAGACAGACCAACTTTAAGGAATATAAGGGACTGTTAAAGTAAACAGCAACAGCAAAGTAAGATGTCCAAGAAAATTAAGAAACCGGTGTAGTGTTAACGACAAAGGCGGAGAGAACATTCAAGACAAGGAAATGCTTCAAGCATAAGTGGAATCGTGAGCTATCTGGTATTTTATCTAATATTTTTCATTATTGAACGTCACATTTTGAAGCGTAAGTATAGCCCTTGTTTCCATTTTAGAAATCATTTTCTCTGAAAGATGCTTATCGAGGAATGAGACTAATTAGTGAGAGACCAAAAGAAAATGGTAATGAACATGAACCTGGCGAATAGCTTTTAGCCTAATGTCAAGTTTCTCGGCTCAAGGCATTCTGAGACTGAGACGATGCCATTGCAGTGAAACTTAGGAAAGTGAATGAAGATAATGGATTCCTGTTTAGCATATCTTGGACTAAGTTGCTGGTAGCTAATGGTGTATACTCCTGTATCAAGGATTTAATGTTAGACTGGGTGTTTTGTTTGAAGAAGTTTTTAGAGTTGTGAGAAAGACAGGTGCTGATTCGAAGAGCGGACAAGAATAGTCCTGAACAGAAAATGAAGATACGAAAGTTTGAGAGATGAGTAATGGTTTTTAATGATCGTTAACATCATTAACACAGAACATGATGAAATTTGACAGGTTTAATGTTTCAGAAATATGGAGGCGACTGAGCAGAGATGTGATTGTTAACACTGCTATCACGTGAAGTAAAGTAACAACTTAAAAATATACCGTGGAAAGGTTGTTGGCGATAGAAATGAATGGATAAATAAAGAAGACACTACAGTTCAAGACGAAGTAGGTAGCTATAAAGAATACCTAGAATTATAGATGGCAACGGAGACTAAAGTACATATATATCAAAAGCTTAGGGTAGGGTGGGTGTTCCTCTCGAATTTGCTGAAATCAGGAAAACAGAAAAGGATCTAAAGATGGAAATGAAAACGGTATGGTTTAAGATCGAAATGTAAGACACTGGTCATGGGGTAAAGAAATATTTTTGGGAGGTTGAATAATGGGACACAGGTTTAGTCAGTGAAGTCGAATTTAATAAGAGGAAATACAATGACAAGGACGGCCAGAGAATTGCGCACAGAGAGATCCAACGGAGACGAAGAGAAGCAAGAGGAAACTCATTCTAAACCACAGACACACACACACACACACACACAAATACTAAGGGATAACCTCCGTTGATACATTCTGAGAGAGAGAGAGAGAGAGAGAGAGAGAGAGAGAGAGAGAGAGAGAGAGAGAGAGAGAGATTTCTGAGTTATCTGTTTTTTTGGGAGATGGGGGACTGCTTGCCCTATTACTATTTAAATTAATATATGAGAGAGAGAGAGAATTATCCATTTCTAGGGAGAGGGGGGGACTGCTTGCCCCTATTACTGTTTAAATTAATATAGCAGAGAGAGAGAGAGAGAGAGAGAGAGAGAGAGAGAGAGAGAGAGAGAGAGAGAGCTATTTTTGAATTATCCATTTTTAGGGAGAGGGGGACTGCTTGCCCTATTACTGTTCTGTTTCTCTCTTATGATATATTAATTTAAACAGTAATAGGGCAAACAGTCCCCCCCTCTCCCTAGAAATGGATAATTCAAAAATAGCTCTCTCTCTCTCTCTCTCTCTCTCTCTCTCTCTCTCTCTCTCTCTCTCTCTCTCATGCTATATTAATTTAAACAGTAATAGGGGCAAGCAGTCCCCTCTCCCTAAAAATGGATAATTCAAAAATAGCTCCCTCCTCTCTCTCTCTCTCTCTCTCTCTCTCTCTCTCTCTCTCTCTCTCTCTCTCTCTCATGCTATATTAATTTAAACAGTAATAGGGCAAGCAGTCCCCCTCTCCCTAAAAATGGATAATTCAAAAATAGCTCTCTCTCTCTCTCTCTCTCTCTCTCTCTCTCTCTCTCTCTCTCTCTCTCTCTCTCTCTCTCTCTCTCTCATGCTATATTAATTTAAACAGTAATAGGGCAAGCAGTCCCCTCTCCTAGAAATGGATAATTCAAAATAGCTCTCTCTCTCTCTCTCTCTCTCTCTCTCTCTCTTCTCTTTCTCTCTCTCTCTCTCTCTCTCTCTCTCTCTCTCTCTCTTATGATATATTAATTTAGAGAGAGAGAGAGAGAGAGAGAGAGAGAGAGAGAGAGAGAGAGAGAGAGAGAGCTACTTTTGAATTATCCATTTCTAGGAGAAGGGGACTGCTTGCCCTATTACTATTTAAATTAATATATGAGAGAGAGAGAGAGAGAGAGAGAGAGAGAGAGAGAGAGAGAGAGAGAGAGAGAGAGAGAGCTATTTTTGAATTATCCATTTTTAGGAGAGGGGACTGCTTGCCCTATTACTGTTCTGTTTAAATTAATATATCATAAGAGAGAGAGAGAGAGAGAGAGAGAGAGAGAGAGAGAGAGAGAGAGAGAGAGAGAGAGCTATTTTTTGAATTATCCATTTCTAGGGAGGGGGACTGCTTGCCCTATTACTGTTCTGTTTCTCTTATGATATATTAATTTAAACAGTAATAGGGCAAGCAGTCCCCACCTCTCCCTAGAAATGGATAATTCAAAAATAGCTCTCTCTCTCTCTCTCTCTCTCTCTCTCTCTCTCTCTCTCTCTCTCTCTCTCTCTCTCTCTCTCTCTCTCTCATGCTATATTAATTTAAACAGTAATAGGGCAAGCAGTCCCCTCTCCCTAAAAATGCATAATTCAAAAATAGCTCTCTCTCTCTCTCTCTCTCTCTCTCTCTCTCTCTCTCTCTCTCTCTCTCTCTCTCATGCTATATTAATTTAAACATTAATAGGGCAAGCAGTCCCCCTCTCCCTAAAAATGGATAATTCAAAATAGCTCTCTCTCTCTCTCTCTCTCTCTCTCTCTCTCTCTCTCTCTCTCTCTCTCTCTCTCTCTTATGATATATTAATTTAGAGAGAGAGAGAGAGAGAGAGAGAGAGAGAGAGAGCTATTTTTGAATCATAAGAGAGAGAGAGAGAGAGAGAGAGAGAGAGAGAGAGAGAGAGAGAGAGAGAGAGCTATTTTTGAATTATCCATTTCTAGGGAGAAGGGGACTGCTTGCCCTATTACTGTTTAAATTAATATAGCATGAGAGAGAGAGAGAGAGAGAGAAATTGAATTATCCATTTTTAGGGAGGGGGGGACTGCTTGCCCTATTACTATTTAATTAATATAGCATGAGAGAGAGAGAGAGAGAGAGAGAGAGAGAGAGAGAGAGAGAGAGAGAGAATCATAAATGGTTAAATGATTTTAACCCCTTGGATTGAGGACTACGACGTCGAGGCCCTCTTCTTTTGACAGTATACATTTTGACGTGGCTATGAACATTCATGTCCATTGATTTCTCTCTCTCTCTCTCTCTCTCTCTCTCTCTCTCTCTCTCTCTCTCTCTCCATCCTAGCTGCGACCACAGCAGTCGACTATCAGTTAAGAACCCAGTTCATTGTTTGGGTCAAGAGCCGCGTACTGGGTTTTAAGGATCACGTACATCCATCCATACTCGTCCGGGTGGAGAATCGAACACGTGTCTCTCAGTTTGTCAGCGCCCTTACCATTGCCCCACGAGGCAAGAGGAGACAGACAGACAGAGACGACACAGACGTTTATATTAGCTTTTTATCGGGAAACTTATTCAGAGTTACATGCATTACGTTTTCTGTCAAAAGTAACATGTATTGTTATAGTGCTGAGCAAATCGTCTTAGATTAGGCTAAGCAGAGATAAAGGATTAAAAAAAAGAGAGAGGATGAAGGTATTCTTGCTTTAATAGCCTCACTATATAGTTGCTTGGTAATATTACAGGGAAGATCCAAAATAGTATAATATTAGGCTCGTAGTCTTTCCGGTATTTATTTTTCTGTTTAGTTAATTCCCATGACTTTCTATCCCTTCTGGCCATTCCTTAGGAACTTCATAAAGCAGCTATTTCAGTATCTAGTTTTCCCAATACCAGGCCATAGGCGGGAAAAATCCAACGCTCTTTCATAATGTTTCATTTTTCTTGACTCTGACACGACGTTAACCGCAGCAACGACAGGACATCACGGAAGCAATCGCCAATCATGAGATAGCTTCCAAGGCGCCTCGAGGACTCCCTACGTCACGCTTACCATGAGAATGCATTCTGGATCTTGTTAATTCAACACCGCCCACCTCCACCGCCCGCACTCCCCATCCCCTGTACCACTCCCCGAGAGAGGGTTCTAGAAAGAACCACAACCCAAAACCGGCTGATTTTTTTTCTTTTTTTATACTCTCGAATGCCTTGCATGTTCTTCGGCGCCTCCTCTTTCGTGCTTCGCCCGATACTATGGCTGTGATCGGTGCTACGGGTCACTTTGAATATTCATTTCTGTATCATAATCGTTAGTTGCGTTGCTTAGGAACGACCGCTGTTCCTCCTCCGACGGATCCTTAGGGAATGAGCAGCGACGGCTGAATGTTGTCAGGAATAAAAGATATGCATCGTGTTATGACTGACAAACGTTGATTTCTAAAACGCTAATTCAAGAGATTCATTCATGTCATATTAACATCCCTTCTAATCTAGGAGGTTTCAAGAACTGGAGAAAAAAGCCCACCCATTTTTCTTTTCATTTCTCATTCTGAATTAAGGACTTTTATGCTAAACGACTTGCCGATTTGCTGAAGGCGAGTACTGGTAATTCCTGACTACCTGCGCTGTAACGATTATCAAATGACAGCTGCTTGAAGCGTTACGGACCAAATCGTGCATGAGCGAGTGCTTTTTGATGGTATCTAGCACGCCGACTTCTGTGCTTGGAAATAATACTAATTTCTGTCGCTTCTCTTCTGATGATGCTTAATACTGCAGGAGATTCATAGTCAGGAGTGGCATTACTCCTCTCGCCTCCTGCGTTAGCAGTCGCAAATTATCCGTTTCGGGTTCTATGATAAAGACGTTCCCGTGTCTAACCTGGAACTCTCAAGTTACCTTGTAGTACCCGAGTTTTAACAGAATGTTATGTGCAAAATATGATTCGTTTCCTAGTATGAACTGCCATGTATATTGTTATAAATCATACAGATTAATTATGCAAGAAGTCTGCTTCTGAAAAGATTCATCACTCCACATTTCGGTTAAGAATTTTTGACTCACCAGAAGTCCTTGCCTATCGTTGAAACTAATACAGACTTGTATTGTCATGTCATTGTACGCATGGCTTACTGTATAATAAGTAATTATCTTTACATTTTGCAATCCTTTCAGTTTGGCTTCGTAGTTTTTTCCAAGCTTTTCTGTTGTAGATATTCTCATTAATCGTAATAACTTTATTAAGAAAAAAAAAATAGTTTTCATGCCACTTTCCTGAAGTAACCTTTAACATCTTTTGTACAGTATCTGCAGCTCATATATTTCGTTATTACCGCACGTTAAATAATATATTGTATTGTACATTAGGAAAAGGAAATGGAAATCTTTACCAAGAATTTTAGGTAACAGTTATCAGACTTTCCTTGCGACACCAGTTTGTAAAAATCAGTCAGTCTCGTATCTGATGTGATAGAATTTAAAAATGAACCAGTGCTAACATGAAATCCTTTTATTTAACATATGTTCGTACTGACTTCTTCTAGAAAAAATCTAGAATAACTAATTTCTCCAGTATATCCTCATGTAGTGAGATTTGGATAAAATGCAATATTTTGAATTGTATTTCTTCTTCGTTATTTATTTTTTACTAACTGCATTCCCCTCTGCTTAGGAAAGAGAAAATTGTGAAAGCGGAGACGAATGCATTTCTTGGGTAATCTCTGTACGCCTCTGTGCTTACCAGACAGAACATTCTGTTATTGATTTTCCATCTGTCTCTTCTCATGAGGCAGGATAATCCGAAGACTGATCCAGCATACTCGAAGAACGGAACGTTAAATAGAACGTAACTTAATTTCATATGTGTTCTGGGTGAAGTGATGCTCTAATGATGTTTACTATCGCCATCCGTCATGTTTATGACCGTCAAAGACAGAGAGAAAAAAATGTAAGGTTGCATATGGCTTCATCTGACGATCGTACCTTCACATATGCTGCTGATTATTCCAAATCATTATTGCTATGGGACCATAAAATTTAACTTTCCACCAGAGCAGACCAGCGCTCGTAAACAGTGGTCGATCCGTTGAGTGGAAGACCAGATTTGCCGAGGCGCTTGGAATAGAGGTCTGTTGATTGGACGTTTTGGAAAGGAAATAAAAAAGGAAAATTAATTCATGTTTCGTTGGTTAGATTACAAGGATTTTAAGTAGCCAACATATAATGGCTACTTAAAGCTCTTGTTCCTAGTCTTTCAAACCATCATCCGTTGGAGGTCTGGCCAACACCTATCTGCTGCCAGGGGACCAAACCAAAACTTGTAGGCACAAGGTCTAGGATAGGAGGTCAGTTAACAAAATTTAAAACCCTCTGGTAGAGAGACTTTCAAGGTGCAATGCTAAGCCTGTAGCTGATGAGCAATCCGATTTCCAGCTTAGCATAAAAACATCTTCTAAGCCAAAGGTTTTGCAACATGAGGATTGATAAAAGTCTCCAGGACTTTTTCAAGTTCACTGAGACCAGACACGACAACAACTGCACGTTGATCAGGCATCAATGAACAAGTTACATTCGAAAGGACTGGGCTTTATCTCCTTGAAGCAGTTAGTCTTTTGATGAGCTGTGAATTTTTGCTTTTGTTTTGCCTTTTTTGTTTTGTAAGGAGGCATGAAAGTACTGTCGAAGGAAAGATGTTAGTATCGTGCTAAGCAATGCACCATTTATCGGGTACCGGGAATAGCCTCAGGTAATGGCATAATGACTTGCTTGTCTGAATTGACAATTATGTCATTTGGCTATGGAAGTGGTAGTTGACTCTTCCCTCATTGACTAAAAGCACAAGGCTTTTCTGTTCCCCAGTTATTTTGCAGAAACGAATAGCTTCCTGTGGTAGAGGTAACAGAGTCAAACGTAGTCTGTTTGTAAAGGGCGGTCTTCTACTACTACTACTACTACTACTACTACTACTACTACTACTACTACTACTACTACTACTACTACTACTACTAATAATAATAATAATAATATGCCGAATATAGATTTTATCCTTATCTTCAACATATTTGTAGTAGAAGATGGGTTCTTGAGGCTCGAAAGCCCATTGCGGTGCCTTGGCATGTAGATCAAAACAAATGAGAGTAACTTATGGCTATTATTGCTGCCGCAACTCCACGTACAAGTAAGAAAAGAAAAATGAACACATTTCAATTTCTAGGTTACACATTTTCGGAAAATTAGTTTGGTATCTTTGTCTTTTATTCCCAAATTCACGATATATTTGACTGTTTTTATGACGTGGCACTCTCGGCAACCGCATTAACCTCAGGTAATGAAAACCTCATCTCAGATCACCCATGGCTTTCCAGCGGCGATCTGTCGCCATGTACCGTTGGCATCTTCATCAGCCGTAACACCCGTCAGGCATCCGCGGGAGGGGGAGCCTTTGCAACAACCTGGGGTTCGTAAAGCGAATCGGAGCGTAAACCCAATTGACTTTAATGAGATGAAAAGAACGTCGCTTTGGGTTACTTCTTATATCGCATTGACATTTTTGGGTGAAAGTATTAGAGCAGTTTTGCATATATAGGGGCGTCTTGGACGCCTGTCGATTTCTGATAAAGGCGCGCAAAAGATATTGAATAATAAAATATTTTTAATACCATTAAATTTTGAATGTCACCTTAAGAAATTATATTCTTGTTTGCTTCGTTAACTTTACAGAGTTTATGAGGGTGATAATTCAGACTCGGACAAAAAAAGACATATTCATGCATTACTTGAGAAACGTTCAGTGTCTCCAAGGATAAGTTTACTCAATTATTTGGTATTGAATAGAGGTCCAATAAGCTATTGCAAACCTCAAAAGATGGGAAATAGGATATCTGGAGTGAATTATTTCATCTATTTTTAAAACAGGATAATCCAGCACTGCGCGCTAGTCATCACGTGTCATGAAATGCGTAACAAAATTCACAATATTATTTTTGTGAGTGATACCTGCTTTACACTTTCAGATATTTTTCCCCTGTAGTGAAGTTTAACTGCCTTAGTATCGCCACAGCCTATTCCAATATTATTCATTCAACTTCAAAATACATCCGTTGCATTCATCTTTGTGGTCAGTTTCTTGAATTCCCGGTCAAGAATGAAAAAATACGGGGTTCAAGCATACTTTTAACTATTAAATTGCCTAATAATGTTTTAATTTAAGGAGTAGTTAGGTTGTTTCATATTTAGCAATTTAATAGCATTCTTATTTACTGTACCTTTGGCGTGTGTGTTTTGATTCCTAATCTTCAATGCGAAAGTGAACGGCTTCAGATTATTATTATTATTATTATTATTATTATTATTATTATTATTATTATTATTATTATTATTATTATTATTATTATTATTATGTAGTTGTTGTTGTTGTTTTTGTTTTTGCTGTTGTTTTTGTTGTCCATGATATGCAAACCAAAAAAGGCCATCAACTCGCCAAGCAAATGTCTCTTATCGGAATGGCGGGAAAACAGTGACATGAGAAGTATAATCAAATGCAATTGAAAATTTAAAAATTCCTAAACAGTAATGAAAAATTGTTTCCGAAGTTCACGTAATAAATAGACTAGAGTAAAATAAAAGCAATGAGTTACGGAAGTCTCTTGATGCTAGTCTTCCACTGGTCATCGGAACACTAAATCTCAGGATGTAGATTATGGCCATATCATTCCAAAAATGAGATGAAACCAATGCTCGTGTTCTCAAGAGATGCTGGGAAAACACACAGAGGTCCATTATAAAGTATGACATATGTTGTCACAGGTATTACGACCAGAAAAATAGAATAA
>NC_089756.1:15258725-15298725 GCF_040412425.1 Macrobrachium rosenbergii
TTCCTATGATTATGGGTACAATTTCCACTGGCATATTCCATATCCTTCTTATTTCGATTTTCAGGTCTTGATACTTATCAGTTTTTTCTCTTTCTTTCTCGTCCACTCTGGTGTCCCATGGCATTACCACATCAATGAATGACACCTTCTTCTTGAGTTTGTCAATCTGGTCTGGTCTATTGGCACGTATCACCCTATCTCTTCTGATACCATAGTCCCAGAGGATCTTTGCCTGATCGTTTTCTGTCCCTCCCTCAGGTTGGTGTTCGTGCCACTTATTACTGCAAGCTAGCTGGCGTTTCTTGCACATGCTCCAGTGGAGGGCTTTTGCTACCGAATCATGCCCCTTTTTGTACTGGTTCTGTGCAAGCGCTGGACATTCGCTTGCTATGTGGTTTATGGTCTCGTCTTTCATATTGCACTTCTTGCATATGGGTGAGATGTCATTTCCATCTTTTGTTCTTTGGACATATCTGGTTCTTAGGGCCTGATCTTATGCCGCTGTTAGCATTCCTTCTGTTTTCTTCTTGAGTTCTCCTCTCTGTAGCCATTGTCATGTTTCATCGCTGGCCAGTTCTTTTGTCTGTCTCATGTACTGTCTGTGCATTGGTTTGGTGTGCCATTCCTCTGTTCTGTTCTGTTTTTCATTCTCCTGTCTCTGTATATTTCTGGGTCTTCGTCTACTTTTATCAGTCCTTCTTCCCATGCACTCTTTAGCCACTCGTCTTCACTGGTTTTCAGATATTGCCCCAGTGCTCTGCTCTCGATGTTGACGCAGTCCTTTGTGCTTATTAGCCCTCTCCCCACTTCCTTTCGTGTTATGTATAGTCTGTTTGTATTTGCTCTTGGGTGTAGTGCTTTGTATATTGTTGTGTTTTCTAGTGTTCTAGTCTAAGCTGCGGAGTTCAGCCTTCGTCCACTCCACTACCCCTGCACTGTATCTGATTACTGGTACTGGCCATGTGTTTATGGCTTTCGTCATGTTTCCGGCGTTGAGTCTTGACTTGAGTATCGCCGTAAATCTCTGCATATATTCTTTCCTGATCGTGTCCTTCATCTCTTGGTGTTTTATATCCTCTCCTTCTATTATTCCAAAGTATTTGTATCCTGTCTCATCTATGTGCTTGATGCTATTCCCGTCTGGTAGCTTTATCCCTTCAGTCCTTGTCACTTTGCCTTTTCGTATGTTGACCAAGGCGCATTTTTCTGTTCCAAACTCCATCCTGATGTCCCCAGATACAATCCTTACAGTCTGGATTAGGGTATCTATTTCCTTGATACTCTTACCGTACAGTTTGATGTCGTCCATGAACATCAGATGGTTAATTCTGTTGCCTCCTTTCTTGAGTTGGTATCCAGCATTCATCTTCTGCAGTACTTTGGTCATGGGAATCATAGCTATTATTATTATTATTATTATTATTATTATTATTATTATTATTATTATTATTATTATTATTGTTCAAAACTAGATTCACAAAGACCAAACGTTTCGTGGATCTGTGTGTGTTGACCAGTTCAAATGTAATTAAAAATTTGAACTACCGCTGTCATCAGTTGTAAAAAAAATTTTGAGACAGGTTCCAGTATGTTGGTTTCGTTAACTACACGAAGGGAATTTGATAATATCTTGCGTAACTTTTAGCTTGGCAATATAATGGCGCCTTGAAGCTGCCATTCTATCATATCATAGCCTCTGCTTCTTTCAACAATTGTGTAATACTCTTCAGTACCAGTTTCTCCGTTGTTCGTAAGTCTCGTATTTATAGCAGAAATTATCGTGATTTATTTAGCTTGCAGAATGCAGGCAGAAATTATTCATATTTTTTCTAGGTCGCTGAATGACATAGCAGAAGTTATTCACATTTATTTAACTCTCAGAATGAGTTGAGTTATCCAGAATTAACTCTTATACTTATTTAGGTCTCTGAAAGAAACCACAAAAATTTTCCATGTATATTTAGGTGTCAGAATGAATTATCATTAATTATCCGTAATTAGCTCACATATTTATTATAATCTTTAAATGTTGTAACAAGTAATACATATTGGTTTTGTTTGCAAAATAAGGTGCAGAAATTATGTCCATATTTCTATAGAACAAGAATACCACCAATCAATCATTATTTATTTACCTCGCCGAGGGAGGTAACAGAAATTATCCATATTACTTAGCTCTCAGAACAACGGTTGGTTGGTCATCGTAACGACAGAAATTCCGAAGAATACTTTAGTAAAGATAAGTTCGATGTTCTAAAAAGAGTTAGTGAATTTCAATTTGCTTTCGTCTGAGAAATTTCAAAGAAAGTGTTTTACCCTCTTGGCGTATCATTGGATTTATTCTGCAAATTTCTTGTGATGTAGAAGAGAGAGAGAGAGAGAGAGAGAGAGAGAGAGAGAGAGAGAGAGTGTGGGTTTTTAAATATTTTTTATTATTTTCAATTTATGTCTTTGTTTTCTTTTTTGTACTGTAATTCATTGTACCTGTGGCAGTATAAATTATTTTTTATTATATTGCTTTTTTGTTGAGTTTTTGAGAATGATATATTATTTTTGTCGTGAACGGAAAGTTCAGAGGAAGGGATTTATGAGTAAGAAGTCCTAGTCAGCGGCAAGATACAGAAACCAAATTATCATTCTAGGTCGTATTCAGATCAGTGGCAGATGGCAAATAGTTCACTTAGATGTGATCGGATCTAAGGACGCTATTTTGTGTTGGTAGCTCCTATACAAAAGTAAATAAATAAATGAATAATTAAATAAATAAATGAAAAGGTAAGCGGAAATAGATATGATAAAAATGAGTAGCTTATAAAATTCATCTGATTAATATTAACTCTTACATCCCTCAGCCGTAGGGACGATATGCAGTCTTGTCATAAGGATTCAGTAGGCTTATCTAACCCTGTTTTCGTTCCTTTTTTTGAAACAATGTCGCATAAACCTATTTTTCTTAATTATGGAGTGTATGGTATTTATTTGTAAGACACCATCCAGGCTATATAAGAGAACAAAAGTTACAGATATCAAGAAATATCTTTCACAGATATACGCACAGTCACTCTGTATCCACTTCGACTCCACGGAAAGAAGTAACCCACAACAAAAGGAGGGAAGAGATGAAATAGTCTTTACCAGTCGACCTGTATCATTTACAGAACATGAGACCTTCGCTATCATCGCCAGATCTAGGTTGCCCACAGCGCCTGAGACGAATGGCTGCTAAATCACCAATGGTTGCGCAGAGGTAGCTAACCAGCATCAATCATTTCGATAACTGGTCGTTCTATATCCGATGCTATCTTGATAGAAAACACGGTCTTTGTCTTATCATGGAGTAAATTCTTATCTCCAAAAAGGAAATCAATCAGCAGGTCAAAATTGAATTGGCTTCCGTCCCTTATTTGTGCGCCTGTGGGGCGCGGAATTAGATACAGATTGCATGAGTTCATGAATTGTGTGGTGTATCGCATGCAGTGTAGAGGAAATTGTAGTATTACTCTTCTTGCGGGTTTCAGTTTCACTTTCGGGCTGTTACGTTGATTTTTTTGAGATCATCTTAGGGACCTCCCCCTTCCTCTTTTTTTTTTTATTTACCTTCCGTAGGCAACAGTTTCCTAAATTATTCTTTCTTTTGCGATGCGAATTTTTAAATGCTACATCTGGTAGGGACAGATTATTAAGAGACACTTCTATAAGAAACAGTAGGCATGTCTTCCCTATAATCAGTTTGCAAATGCATGTGTTGTATCGCTACCAAAGGGAAACGTTCTTGAGAAATATATCGGTGGATTATGATATGAAGATTACTCTTTGGGCTTAGATTGTAAAGATTTTTATCTGTCGATCTGTCAGTACATACATATATATGTGTGTATGTCTGTAGTTAAATAAATTGGCCGATTCTTTCTTAATTTGAACTTTATACAAGTAAAAGCCAAATTTTTCAAACATGAAGGTTTTCTTGACCATTATAACGAGTATGTAAAATACAGTGTGAAGTTACCACCCAGTCATATATATACCTTATATATATATATATATATATATATATATATATATATATATATATATATATATATATATATATATATATATATATATATATATATATATATATATATATATATATATATATATATATATATATATAAAAAACAGTGGTGTTTTCCTATATAGCCTCCTTCGGCCATTAAATATTCGGAGACGGATTCTTTAATTTGCTATCAGATAGCGTTATCAAAGAAGGAAGGTTAATCAGTCCAGTTAATGATGCCGATAATGAACGAACTGAACTAAAATTATGGCCTCTCAGACTTCCTTACTTCGCAAACAGACACCACCCAAAATATTGTAAAATGGCAGCAACTTATATGATTGGCGTCCATTAATTCCTAACTAATTTGCACATTTTCGCACGAGATGTAACTTAACAAGTAAAAGATGCACTGAAGTGTTTTCGGTGCAATCGAGTTTTCTGTATAGCCGCTACAGCGTATAATCAAGGCCACCGAAAATAGATCTGTCTTTCGATGGTCTCGGCATAATGCTGTATGAACCGCGGCCCATGAAACTTTAACCACGGCCCGGTGGTGGCGTATCCTATATCGTTGCCAGAAGCGCGATTATGGCTAATTTAACCTTAAATAAGATAAAAACTACTGAGTCTAGAGGGCTGCAATTTGGTATGTTTGATGATTGGAGGGTGGATGATCAACTTGGCAATTTGCAGCCTTCTAGCCTCTGTAGTTTTTAAGATCTGAGGGCGGACAGAAAAAAGTGCGGACAGAATAAAGTGCGGACGGACAGACAAAGCCGGCACAGTAGTTTTCTTTTACAGGAAACTAAAAATGAGGATAAAGAGGGGTACTTCATCAGAAGCGAGGAAGAACGCTATGATTACACGATCATATATTCCCCAGGGAAGACACTGAAATGCGCAGTTATTGAAATTTATTCAGGTTAAGTTTTACCAACTTCTGCAGCTCATGGTAAACAACAGTCTTTGCATTTTCATAGTTTTAAGCAGTATATGACATACAAAATAGTGAAAACAATATTTACGAGAACTTTTCTTATCTAGGTTTATCTTTCAGTTAAAAAAAAAGATAGTCTTATAATTTACATAGTTTGCGGCACGTCTGCTCCTTAATGTAGTGTCAGGTCAATGAAATGATGAAGGGATTGCATAATAGAAGGTATTAACTGTATTCCAGTTCTCCTTATATATACAGTATATATATATATATATATATATATATATATATATATATATATATATATATATATATATATATATATATATATATATATATATATATGTGTGTGTGTGTGTGTGTGTGTGTGTGTGTGTGTGTGTGTGTGTGTGTGTGTATCTTCGATAGATCTTTAATTAGGAAATTGATGGTTTTAGGTGAAGGGCAGAAAAACTGGACAAATGAGAACTTCTTTCGAATTTATAATGCGAAGATTGTCGGAGTACAAAGTACTTAGCATGTAAACTGGCTTGAGAGCCTGTTGGCAGTCTGAATAAGGGAAAAATCTGCTACTGCCTCGTTCTTTGAGATCTTCCTGTAACTATGAACTGTTCCACAGTCTTGAGACCATCTTCAAACTGTGAACTGTTCCACAGTCTTGAGACCATCTTCAAACTGTGAACTGTTCCACAGTCTTGAGACCATCTTCAAACTGTGAACTGTTCCACAGTCTTGAGACCATCTTCAAACTGTGAACTGTTCCACAGTCTTGAGACCATCTTCAAATTGTGAACTGTTCCACAGTCTTGAGACCATCTTCAAACTATGAACTGTTCCACAGTCTTGAGACCATCTTGAAACTATGAACTGTTCCACAGTCTTGAGACCATCTTGAAACTGTGAACTGTTCCACAGTCATGAGACCATCTTCAAACTGTGAACTGTTCCATAGTCTTGAGGCCATCTTCAAACTATTTACTGTTCCGGTCCTTGGGACTCTCTTGCCACCTATAATCTGTTCCATTCTTGGAGACCATCTTGAGTTATTAATGGTCTTAAACTCTTGTATCTATAATCTGTTCCCTTCTTTGAGACTTTGACCTGTGACCTTCTTCGGTCTCAGAGACCCTTCGGAACCTTGAACTATGAACGGTTCCGGTCTTTGATACCATCTGGAACTGTGATCTCTTCCATTTTTTGAGACCAACTCGTAACCATGAACCAGTACAGATGTAGATTCGCTGATATTAACAATAGGAAAAGAATAAGCAACTTTGTATGTCTTGAGGAACTTTTGAAGTATTCACTCTTCTAGGTTAATTCAGCATTTTCATGAAAAGCTTTACCGGTTTATTACTGTACTGTGTAAGGGCAAGATTTACTACACTTAAATTTCAGCACTGTATTATTGTTATATGGTATATCTCTGAAGGATTTTATCTATGCTGGTTGCTGTCAGCCAGTGATTTCCAAAGTCCATGACTATGAGGTTCTTTCTCAACTCATTCTCTCTTTCTCTCTAGTTCTTCATTGGACGGGTGCTTATCGTTCTCGGTTAGCACTCTGCTGGTCCCGCGTTCGATTCTCCGGCCGGCCAATGAAGACTTAGAGGAATTTATTTCTGGTGATAGAAATTCATTTCTCGCTATAATGTGGTTCGGATTCCACAATAAGCTGTAGGTCCCGTTGCTAGGTAACCAATTGGTTCTTAGCCATGTAAAATAAGTCTAATCCTTAGGGCCAGCCCTAGGAGAGCTGTTAATCAGCTCAGTGGTCTGGTTAAACTAAGGTATACTCAACTTTCTCTCTAGTTATAACTTTCACATCACAACTGTAATGTAAAAGTTAAAAGTAGAAAGAAAGAAAGAGTGAGAAAGTTATAACTGTAAGTACGTTTGTCCCTCATCTGAAAAGATCAGAGTACTATCCCCGGGCTGGAAGGGGAGGTTATGGAGTTTGGTAGTTTTATGAAAACCCGATATTCCCCGCTACGTTTTAATCATCTCAACCCGGAAACGATAAAAATAGATTGTGATTCCAATGCTTGGTATTATTCTGGAATTATAATAGCATTACTTATGTGGGAAGATAATAATCTAAAATGTATTAAGGACAGAAGAGGACATAATATGCAATTGCAACCTGTGCTGTTGATTTCTGAAAGTTATCAGTAAACAACTCGATAAAAGTTCAGATTGCTAAAGCTTGTAAAACTAATAATTTACGTACAATCCGTACAATATATCAAGAATGTTTTCATTAAAGAAGTATGATTGGGTTATTTCCACCTAAAATACTGAATGGAAAATCTGCAGCATTGATGATCTCGGCCAATATACCAAGACTCATCGAGACCTTTTATTTATCCTAGTGAGCGGGCTGAGAACACTGCAGCTTTAATTGAAGGGTACGGATGGAATTACCATAACTGATCGTGGTGTCAGTAACTCTGATAGCTCGATGGCACATTTAACCCATGTGTGTGTATATATATATACAGTATATATATATTGTGTGTGTCTACAAATCTGTATATATATATATATATATATATATATATATATATATATATATATATATATATATATATATATATATATATATATATATATATGTGTGTGTGTGTATATACATAAATATATATGTAATATGTATATATATGTATATATGTATATGTATACACACACACACACACACACACATATATATATATATATATATATATATATATATATATATATATATATATATATATGATGGTCACACTTTGGCGACAGGCCCTCCCCACGGGGTTTAAATCTTAGGGGAGCTTGGTTCGGCACTAAACTAGCCCGCGGAGGTATCTCGAGGAGCGATCCAGGCCAGGGGCCAGACCAGTCAACTGGACATTTGGATCCATATATATACTGTATATATATATATATATATATATATATATATATATATAGAGAGAGAGAGAGAGAGAGAGAGAGAGAGAGAGAGAGAGAGAGAGAGAGAGAGAGAGAGAGAGAGAGAAGGGAATGTATATAAACCAAAAGATTTTTATTTTAATAACGGAATTTACCCAAAATTTTTGTAAAAATGTGATTAAGCAAAATGCAGTAGTTTAATTGTTTTTAAAGGTAATGGAAAGGCGATAAAAGATTTATTTCATTCATATAATATTGAACTTTACAGTACCATCAAGAACATAATTAAGAAACAACTCTCGGCCGGTAAGGACGTAATTTCCTGTAATATTTACAACTGATATTTAGTACAAAAGAAACAAAACAGTTATAACTGGTGACTTACGTTCATCTGAAAACAATTTATCATTACCTGTATGGTTGGGCCTAATTTTATAGTTGGTGGCATCCGGTCAACTACAACCGTATTATTTACTGGGCAAAGAACAATGGAAATATTGCCGAGGTACTATTAAAAGATTAATTAGGTCAACCATTTACTCTCCAAAGGAAACTTTGGCATTTTAATTCCTTGACCTACAGTTCATAATTGGTGGCGTACTGTCAACTGCAGTTATATTTCGTTATATTTACTGGCGGAGAAACAGACAAAATATTGCTCAGGCAATATGAAAAGATTAGCCGGGTGAAAAATTTATTCGCCAAAGGAAATTTTGGTATTTCAATTCCCTGGCCCAAAGTCCATAACTGGTGGTATGTGGTCAACTTAAATTTGCTATTTACTGGGCAAAGAAATAAGAAACTTTCCGCAAATATTGCAAAAAGATTAACTAGGTCAGCAATTTATTCACCAAATGGGATACTGGAATTTTAATTCCCCGACACAAAGGTCTAGTCTAGCAATTATCTTTTAAGCTTGAAAACAGAAAAATTTCGTAAACCACGTTGATGATGGTTGCTAGCTTTATAGGAAATCAGCTGGAATGTTCAGACGTTTAATTGTATAGAAAATAAACTAAAAAATTTATTTACATTACATCTCCTCTTTCCTTGTACACCACCCAAAATGTAAAGTGAACATCGTGACATCAAACCATTTGCAACATTTGATTATCAATGATAACAGTAAGCATAGTAAATATTAAAGTGACAAATATATGTCATACTGTAATTATATTCACCTATATAAACTGACTCATTATGAACAGTTAACTTTACTCAGATAGAATACCACTACATTTACTCTCTCCTTGCATACCACCGAAAATCTAAATAGGGAAATCGTGGCATCTAGTCATCTCGCAATTTTCAGTTACAAATGGTAACAGAAAACATAGTAATTATTAAGTAGCAAATATTTGTCACATTGTAATTTATTAACAATATAAACTGATTCATTAAAAACCATCGACTTCACTTCAAAAGAATACCAAGTTTTAAACTTGTCCTATGATGCTGGCAGATGCATTGTTGGTATTGCATCAATCTGCAATTATACATATATACATACATATATACATTATATATATATATATATATATATATATATATATATATATATATATATATTATATGTATATATATACTGTATGTATATTATTTATTTATTTACTGAAGTCTTCTTCCTTTGAGAGAGGTGTCCGTTTCTGTGCTAGCATTTCGAGATGGGGTTGCTTGCCCCTTGCCCACCTTACGGTCATACAGTGGTGCGACTCATGAAAAATTCAGATTCAGCAGAAGAAAGGAAAGCGTGAGAACTGAGAAAAAACAACCTTGTTCGTTTCATTACACAGAAAATGTTTTCGAACCCAGCAACATCTGAGCTATGCAGAGGCAAGCAAACTCCTCTCCACATGCTGCAAGCTATGCCAAGAACTTCAGCAATGCAGCAGAACACAACAGTGTTTTGAAATGTACTCACACTGAAAGTTGCAGCGCCTTTTAAGACTCGTGCGCACGCGTGATAGCCAAGTATAGAAATTTAGAGATTAAACCGGGTGTTTTTTTCCTATCTCTAATGGTCCTCGGGCACAAATAGGGCCTAGCAGGCGGCCAGAAAATTCTTTGTATTTAATGGAAGGCTGGCGTCTCATGTTCTGATGAATATACTTTTATGTGTGAAGGTAAACAAATGGCTGATAAAATGCATCCAGCAGATAGCGCACCAGACAGTCGGAGTGAAAAATGTTGTATCAGATTTTGCCTGCTGTTGTATGCAGCCGAGTATATCTGGCGTTTAAGACCATGTGACGATAGCTGGGTGGCTGTTTTGTGGCTTCTGATTAGACTATATTTAGGCTGTGCCTCAAATTCCCGAAATGCCAGGAATGACTTGCAAGGGAACGCAATCAAAAGTACTTCTTGAGGTGCATTGCGACACCAGATGGATATTGCACCCTCTCTCTCTCTCTCTCTCTCTCTCTCTCTCTCAATAATGATGATGATGATGATGTTGTGATGTACCCATGAGGCAACAGATATGTAAATCTGACGAGGAAGTTGGAGAATTAATAACCAGAAGACGACGCAAAAAAGTTAGATGATATTCTGTGCGAATTACTGAATTGTTTGTTGGGGTGGTTAAATGTAGCAATGATGTTCTTGGTGGCTGAAATTTATCTTTCAGAAAGTCAAGTACCAGACACTGTTTATAAATCCCAATTCTTGAATTCAAAAGTGTACTAATTTTTTTTATGACAGTAGTGGTATGAAACGTACTTCCTATGTTTTTACATAATAAAAGAAGTGGTTCATGATTTCTATTTAAAAGGAAACAATGAAAAACAGAATAGCTTCCTTTATTTTTTCAGGAGAGGTCAACATCTGTTGATTATGTCCATGATAAGGAAATTTTGTACACGAACATTTGGTAATTTTCTCGAACATAAACGAGAAAGACAAGAAGAATGATATAGTCTTGCAAAGAAGCAAGTGTTAGGTAAAATTATCCACTGAAAATTACTTCAGCATTAGCTAGTTAATTCGTTTGGCACTCCAGTGTATAAAAAAAAAAAAAACTCAATAAATTCTCTCATCAGATGTCTAGCTAAGGGTCAAGTGGGTCCTAAGTAGTAATGTCTCCATGGGGTTTTTCGGGTTTGTTTGTTTTATCATGGAAGCTTTGCCGTCACATCATAGGAACCCCTCTTATACACTGGCGAGACTTCAACATACTAACCTATAAAAGAATGTACTTAATTGTTACTCTAGTAAGTGAAATGGGCATTTTGATAAATGATAAACAAGCCTATGGTTCCGTAAGTATCACTTTTACCCCTACAATAAACCAGTACGGTACGAGGTGCCATGCCTGCCACCTTCCATATCACGCGAAGAATGAATATGCATGTTTGATTATCTCATTGTGATAACGCCGGATTTCTAAACCACGTCTCATCAGATAATACAGAAATGATAAGTTCCGCGACTGGACAGGTCCGTTTAGTTTATCTCATTTCCTCATCACCAAAACTCTGGTTTGCATTCTAATCACCCAAAAGAGCTACCCAGGACACAGCCGGTTATTAACAAACGTCTCGTAACAAGGATTTGTGAAGCGTCGCTTCCTTTTTGCGCCGCTTCCGGCGCTTCTTGTGGCGCTACCTCGCATGGATTTAAAATATTCCGCTTCTAAAGTTGAGCTCTTGCTTTTAATTATAGTGATCGCGAAGGGATTTCTAACCCGAGCGAAGGCAGGCAAGACTATAATCGATGCAGGATAGGGTGTTATCCTGGATGTTGCCGAACTCTGCTTAAATAAAGTTGTCTGTCTTCAGGTGCTATTTCTCTTACGTAAGGGCAATCAAGGCGCCGTGAACTGAGGGCGTTCTCAGTTCTCTTGTAATTATGGCCCCAGTATGAGAGGTCTTGTGTAAGGGCTTCAGAGAAATATAGCACGAAAAAGATAGAAAATTGCCCTTCAGTAAATACGTTAATAATCAACAAGCGAGTGAAGCAGTAAAATAGTGGACAATTATGTACGGGTGTAAATTTTAGGAAATTAAGATGCGTGCTGCATTATTTGTTTCTTTCTAATTCTGGTGGACTAGGCAGAGGAACCTGCCATATTAGCATCATTCCTGCATTTCACCCGTTTTATCCAGAGTGATTTAAATAAAGGAATTCGCTGTTTATATATATATATATATATATATATATATATATATATATATATATATATATATATATATATATATATATATGGTCTAAAGAGAGCCTACTGTTCACATAAACTAGATCTGCATTGTAATGACTTCAGTGAGGACGTAACGTATTTATTTCCTTATATTTAGGAAACACTTTCCACTGAAGGCCTTGAAGTCCAAAAGGAAACCAATAGAAAGTCTCCTTTCCAATAGTTGGTTTTGAACTCTCACTAGTTAGAAGACCGAGGTATGTGCTCAGCATTTATTTCAAATCATATTTACACATATCTGCTAACTTCAGATACATTTTTAAAGGGAAATAAAACACCGGTCTTCTACACTGTGACTTAATGTTGAGCATTTTTTGCTTTATAGGCTGAAATATTCGTAGTCCAAATGTCACGTTTATCAGTTGTGCGTTGAAATAGTCACACTGAACTGTTAACATCTTAGTTTCATAGCATTTTTGGACACACAGTTCGGTGAAAGATTTAAAATGCGAAAGGAAATGAATTGGTGAGCTCTGCCTCCAAGGTGGAAATTTAACCCACACTACTTTGAAGATGGAAGCCTGATTAGTGCGGCCAGGAGACTGTGGGTGGTGGCCAACAACCAAAGTTTTCAAACCTTGTGCTGTGTCTTAGTTATTTAAATTTCACTTGTTATTGATAACGTTACTTCCATGTTTTTTTATTCTATTTGTTAATAGATAAATGCATTATTATACATTTCTTGATCACACACACACACACACACACACACACACACATATATATATATATATATATATATATATATATATATATATATATATATATATATATATATATATATATATATATGTATGTATGTATGTATGTATGTGTCTGTGGGTATGTATGTGTTTGTGTGTGTATTCAGTTTAACTCCTTCCGTATTATTATCATTATCTGATCTTGTTTCCTGTTTCTCGTAGACCAGCTGTTCTAAGGAAGCATTCTCTGCATGTTCCTGGCTTTTTGGCTTGCTCTGGAAAAAGATGACTAATAACAATAATAATAACTCCTTAGCAACTTTTTCATTATTATGATAAATGGAAAAATCCATATACAAGAAGTTGCTATATATACCGCCTTGTCCACCGTAGCTGCGACTTGCCGCAGTCGACAGGGCTAAGGTACAAAATTTACTGCTTAGGTCAACAGAGATGCAATGGATGTTTCAGGAAACAAAGGGCAAGTCTTTTCCTCTCCAGTGGGACTGAACTCTGGTATCGCTGGAACTTCTGAGCCATGAAGGTCCGCTCACGCACACATATAACATGTATGCGCAGACACACGCAACCATATATTATGTATATATATGTGTGTGTGTGTCTGCACATGTACATACATATATAAATATAAATATATATATATATATATATATATATATATATATATATATATATATATATATATATACATATATATATATAATGTATATATGTATGTATGTATATATATATGTGTATGTGTTAATAGATCTAAGCAAGGTCATTACAACTGTTGCAAAAACGGAGAGAAAGAGAGAGAGAGTTAAGGAGGGTGTCGTGCATATTTCTGTGTCTGTCTGTGAGCGTTAGCAAACATTAATGCTAAGCAAAGCAGCAATTGCTCTCTTCATTACAGGTTTTGCTACATTACTGGGCAAGCGTCCCCCTTCAAACCAGCTAACGCTCTTGTCAAACAGCTTTTAAAGCTTAGCCATAAAAAGTTAACAAGTGAACGGTTGCATGTTGCAAGGACTGTTTCGCGGTACTCCTAAAATTGAAGCGAAATAACATAATTACTTAACAACGCTAATAATAAGGACGGAAGCACCGGGCGCGCCTCCAAAAGTTTTGTATCCGAGTCAAATTTGTACTTAGTGGAAGAAAAAAAGAAATACTTGGTGGCCATTTCATGGTGGCACCATGTTTCCGTGTATAAGGCAGTAATAAACTGACGGATTATAATTCTTTAATGTCGTACAAAGCGGATTTTTTTTTTTTTTTGACACTATGGGTTCCCAGTACTGACGAAGATAAAGGGGAATATTTTGATTACAAAAGAATGATCCCAGGCGAAGTTAAAGCTTCGATTTCATGCCGAATTACAAAAAATTATTTTTGGTTTTCCTGTATTTGTCTGCATTTGCCGTAAATGCAGGTGCCATGTGTGCGTATTATGAATAAACAGCTTCCGTTACCTGAATTATAAAGTCAGGATCTTGGGCAAGAATGTCTTAAAAATAATTATGAATGACGTGTAGGTAATGGTGAATGACTTGACGTTATTTATGAATGAAACAGTAGTTTGAAGTGTGGTTCGCTTATAAATATCCGTTCTGACGTTCACAGTACTCTCCCGTGACGTTCTGAAAGCTAGAGGCAATGAATAACCAAACAGTTAACCAGTAGTCCCAGTGCCAGGTTGCCAAGTTTTCATAAATCAGATCTGAAGGTTAGGAAAGGACGAAGACATCTGCCTTGAGAAGTAGTATACGAACATCTTACGTTATTGGGGATACAGAAAATATGACGAGAAAATTATTTTCTTTCCGATAATTTCTTTAACAAGGGACGCCACGAAAATAACTTGATGGTGTACGTCGGTACGTGCATGTTAATGTGCATAAACGGGTTCTTTGCCTCCAGAATCTTGAAGAATATCAAGTTCGTAAACAAATTGTCGAAAAAATGATGCCCGGTCGTTCTCTCATTAACGAGTGATTGATCTGGATAGTTCATGAATGCTTGCTATTAGATTCAGCGACGGGTAGAAAAAAAATTAAATATACAAAACACAAACCTGACAGAAGTTTTCAAAGCAGCCTTCTGAAGACTAATCTCCCGAACACCATCCACTTCATAAACATGCCCGGTTTGTTCTCAGATAATGAGAAAGTATATTTTATATAATTAAATTTCCGAGGAACAGCCATTAGCTGGACGGGCGATACACCCTAGACACGCCAGCTCGGGCAGTTTGACAAGGCCGAGTTCTCGGGTGTTAATTAAGATATTAAATATCTTTCTCTTTAATCTATGCAGGATTCAAATTCATTATGTAGTGTCAGATAAAACATGCAGATAAAGTCTACATCCACTTTCGTAGACAAATTTTGTTTGTTCTTGAATTACGTCATAATAAAATCACTGAAAACTGTCTAGGCTGGAATAGATTACAAAAACCGAAGTAACTTATTTACAGAAATCTTGTTTATTTAATAGGTCGTTATGGCATCTTTGAGAACTACCTAGGCCAGATGGGACTTCAAAACTAGTGACTTTTTTTATTTATGAATTCTTCTCGTCACAGACAGCATTCTTGGGGTCATCCTGACAAGTGCAAAACTATACTAACCCGATTTGTCGTTTGTCAGGCCCAGTTAAACAGCAGTGATTAATTACATGAAGCTGGGACGCCGTAGGGAATAATTAAAATTACAAGATGTTAATTAAGGTAAAAAAAAACACACACACACACACTAAAAGGTTCTATAAATAGTTTGGCAGTGGGCATTTCAGAAGTGCCCATGCTGATTCAGGTAGCACAAAAAAAAATCCTCACTGTTGGCTATTAAAAGGATGCTTTCATCACCGATAACTTTAAAAATATAAAATTTTATTGTAAATACAATTCAGAGAAGAGAAATCCGAAAATAAATAAATACGTAGATAAATAAATAAAAAAAAAATTGTCCACGTCAGTGACATTGAAGTTAACTTGAACCCCTCTGCTAACTTTAGTTTTGATATATTCCTTTTTTTTTTCCAGGGAAAGTCTTTTACTTGGAAGTAAAAGACGATTTTCCATCTCAACTTGTAGTAATAAATGGTAATTCTGCAGGATGATGCGAATTATTTTCAAAACTTTTATAAGATCTGAAAACCGCAGTGCAGCGTTTTGATATCTAGCACGCGAATTACATACATTCCGAATATGAAAGCCATTACAGAAATCCAATTCTCTTTCAAATTAGTAATAATTTAGAAGTAAGTCTGAAAAATGGGAGACCGTAAATTATCGTTTCTCCCAAAAGCTTGGAATGAGAGATAAGAAAGAGAGAGATAGAGAAAAAAAAAACATTATGTTGACTTTGTTTGATTCGTAGCTGAAGAAAAAATTTTGAAAAAAGAGGAAATTACAAGCACATGACCTCTGTAGGCTGGAGATTACGTACTGAAAATAAAACCTAAAATTCCTCGTTTTCGTTTAGGTTGAAAATGAAGTTTATGCCAAGATAAGGTAAGGACTAGTACCTTATTTTTCCTGCAGTTTGTAATTAAAAGTAAGGAAAATAACATCATATACCATTACACCATACCCCATGAGATGGGAAGATAGCAGTACAAAATGATCCTGAGAAATTTTCCGTATCTTTCTTTCCCGTGTAGGTTTAAAGCAAATGTAAATAAAGATTGTATCGAAGCATCCTCACTTATTTCGTAAATTGAAATTAATGCCTTATGGGTGATCGAAATGAGGTTTCGTTTTATATTCTCTGCGAGAAGGTACTGGCAACTCGGAAAGCGAAAAGATGTGCAATGTATTGTTGCTTTTGGAGATTGGCTATAAGAATTGTGGAGATGACGTTTGATTAAATGTCCTCATATACTCTGTAGACTGGAAATGAAAACTGCGACACATTAAATTTAATTTCATTTCCTTTGTCGACTGGATATGAAAACTGAAAATATAGATCATGAAGGGGAGGACATCTTAAATGCCCTCAATTCCTTTGTAGACGAAATGAAAGTTGGGAATAAAAGCTGTGGAGTTAAGTACAAATGCTGACTGGGTATGAAAATTAGGACATTGTTGTAATATGTACAGTATATATTTCCACAGATTTACCTCAGTTTTTATCTCCACTCTACAAAGGAGATGAGGACATTTAAAGCCTGGGAATCAAAATGTTGGAAAATTTTCAAAGATCAAAATGCCCATTTAAAGATGAATTAAAATGGGGTCTTTGATATAGTTATCTGCCCTTATTCCCATTGCGGCCCAGAACCGAAAATTTTGAAAAATAGGAGCTTGACAAATCCTTTTTTGGTTCGCTAATTGGAAGTAAATTTTCAAAACAAGAGGAACAATAGTTTTCACAGCAATATCATAAACACCACATCGCCTCTTGAGGACAGCAAACTTAGTGAGCATCAGTATAGTTACCCCACACACACACTGAACATTATATATCAAGAAACCACAGTCTGACACGATTTTCATTTTCTCTTCCCCTTATTTAAAAATTCCTGCGGCTGCTCTTTTCCAGACACCTCCGTATAATAAGTTTAACGAAGTAATTCTTTTTTTTAACGACGAAGACCCTCAACAGTACCGACACAGGAAAGGAAGAAATTAAGGTCGACTGTTAAAATGGCTCTTTAAGAAGGGCAACCTGCTGGGCTCTTCCTCATGCAGTATGAACGTAGAGATGCCCAGTCCTCTATTTTTTCTTCTTTTGACATTATAAACATAATATCTCCTAAGGATAGTACCCCAATTAAGACGTTTCATGTTCCAAGTCAACTCGACCAAGAGCATAATTACTTGAGGTAATAGAAACGTCCCTTGACCACATACTATTATTTTTTTGCTTTCCTTTTATTTTGTTATTATTCTTTTTTTTTTCTTTTGCTTGAGCGAGTGTTTTCACCTATATAGTCTTTGGCCCTGCTCAAGACAAGCCCACGCGTTAGCGCTTCAGAGACTCGGAAAGAGTCGTTTACCCTGACGTCCCAATTAAATTTTGTGAAATAGAGTCGTGTACAAGACGAATCTCGCCAGATATTGCAGCTTTAATCTGCATCAGAACTGAGAAGAAGAAATAATAAAGCTCATTTTGACTCTCGAGTTTCTTAATTAAACCGAAGAAGTTCGTAGGAGAGGACAGTCGTCCGTGCGCGCCCGTGCTTTAATGTCGGTTTCTGCTTGATTGCAAGCTGCTTTTATGGGACTTAAATGAGTTTCCCCCTTCCCCCGGTCCCCTAGTGGTGGTCTGTTACAGTCCAGAGTAGGAATCCGACTTACTGTGAGTTTTGCTTTTATCTGGAACAGAAATAATTAAAAAATTTCATAGTTTTAGTTTCCATAGTGGTTTGATATCCGATCAGAGACCTTTATGTTCTGATTAATCGTCAGGTGTATGATAGCTGTTAATTAAGAATTTGTTTGGAGGTTTAGCTCAATGTGTTTTTTATTATAAAACTGCTCGTCTCGATTACAGTATAATCTGCATTTCATTAACTGTTATTAGCATTGATATCTATTAGTACTGCGGTTATATTTTTATCTGGAGTCTTGGGTACCATCAAGTATAGTGTATAAAGAAATTAGGCATGAAATTAAATGATAAGGTATTAAGAAATGTTTTTAGATTACTATATAACTTTTTGATGTTAGCATGTATTTCCTAACACAAATATATATTTTTTTTATTTCATGTGAGTAAAATAGGTTAATTTTACTGTTTTCCTATTATATATCTTAGTCAAATGAAATTTACTTAGTCAATGATAGATTTATCACAAGCGTAAGCGTGAAATCATGAATCATCGAAGTTATTCCTATCTATTTATTTCTATCGGACAGATAAAATTGTTCAAACCCATAATACAATTAGCCTAGCCACAGCATAGTCTTCATATTTCGGATTTATGTGTACACAATATAGACTGTCAACAACGGCAGATCTATTAACTTTCACCATCCTTAGGTACACCTCAGTTATGTTTTCAATCAGTTCGTGGAATCGTGACCCCCGAGAGAACACTTCTCATATTTACACTGTGGAAATCAGTATTCCTCGGATTACGCGGTTCGGCGACCGTGCCTTTCCCTTGAATAAGGCACGTTGAATCTCTCCTATTTACTTCGGGCCTGAGCTAGATAAAAACATTTGGATACTTGTACAACTAGCCAGTCGCAAATGGCAACAGGGGAAATAATAATGATTTAGCATGAATTATTCCGAAAAAGTGCGTCTTTGAGCTATACTTAAAATTCCAAAATACTAGGAAGACCCATTTTGTCTCGTGTCGTCATAAAAATTTTTGGTTCTGTACTCTGGTCAGACCTCTTCATAATGATAATCATGACTGAAAGACACCCTGCGCCCTACAGGTGAATTGACTGTGTCGGCCATTAGTGATTCATCGAATATCCAGATAGCGGCCTTGAATGAATTGTCAGAAAGATTTATCATGATTACAAATTAATTTCAGTTGATGAACAGAACAGTTTTTTTGGTCAGAGATGCATCAGGTTTTTGGGTAAGGATGAAAAATGAAACTTTAATCTCTCTCTCTCTCTCTCTCTCTCTCTCTCTCTCTCTCTCTCTCTCTCTCTCTCTCTCTCTCTCTCTCTCTCTCTGACAGTTTATGTGTGCATATATATATATATACAGAGATATATATATATATATATATATATATATATATATATATATATATATATATATATATATATATATATATATATATATATATACACACACAAAGGTGAATGCCATGAAGGAAATAGTGAAACAACGAATAATAAAGCCCACGAAATGTTTTATACTAAAGGTAACTTGGAGAAAGAAACCCCTAAGAGCATTCTTAGTCTGCCTTATTTTAATGGTTTTGAAACCATAAAAATCATTGTTAAGATATTCTAATGTCAACTTGGTTTTTTCTATAATAACACTAAAAGGAATGTTAATAAAAAATAGCCCTAACGAAAGCAACAACGTAATACATAAAATTCCATGTGTGGATTGCTCTTCTTTTTATATAGGTCAATCAAGTAAGGATTTAGAAGTGAGAATTAAGCAGCATAAGTATTCTGTCAAAACTGGGCAAACATCTAATGCAATATTCATTCATTTAAGTGACAACTCTCACAGGATCAACTAGACTGACAGTTCAGTGATTGCCAGATCGAAAGGTTTCTCTTCACTTCCAGCTGCAATTTCAACCTTAGCCCAGGAATGTATTATTTGGATCCCTGTATTAGTAAAATGTTCAAGAATGACCTTAAAGATAAAATCACTGACTTAGGTACTAATTAGTTATCTTATTTTCTATGTTCATATGTTTAATAGTTTTTGAAAATTTTTATTTTCGGTATTGTTATTGTTTACCAAAAGGAGAATATATTAAGTGTTGTACCTTTATAAATAAGTAATCAGCTTATTCATTCCAAGGTCAATTTTGGTGGTCAGTTGCTTCCCCTGTATAATCCTTTAATTGACTCCTCCCTGCTTTCGAGCCATTATGCCTAATCTTTTGTAAAAACCTCTCAAAGGTTTACCTTTGTTTTGGTAGGTCCACTAATTCTTCAGCTGTGTTGAACTCGAGGTGCGTCTGTTCCTTTATAATCCCCATCCTCTGGGATATCTGTATGTCATCTGTCAAATATATAACCTTTCTTGTAAACTCACTTTTATATTCCTATTCAGTCTGCTAGTAAAGGACTGTTGTAGTCGAAAGTCCTAGCAACCACTCCGTTGTTTCACTCTTTCCTTCGCTGCATTTGCCTTTATCTACACATTCATCGCGTTCCATATCTTCGTGATTCAGTTATACAGTATATATATATATATATATATATATATATATATATATATATATATATATAATATATATATATATATATATATATATATATATATATATATATATATATATATATATATATATATATATATTTATATAATATATAAATTAAGTGGATAATGATAACGGCATCATAATTCAAGCATATGAGAGAGAAGCAAGTAGCCAAGACATCTTTGGTAAATTGTCGAAAGCGGCAGTAATTCTTTCATCACAATGAGTTCTAAGCCTTACTGACGATTACTCGGCTACATCACATTGCTATTAAAGCTATCAAGTGGATGCCTAAGAACCAGCCAGAGGTAAAATGGCAGTTCTGAAAGCTTCTAAAACTACCTAAAACTGCCTCTATGTCGCTAACCATAGGTGATCGGCCCATTAAACGCCCTAACACGTATTCAGATATCCTCCGTTGAGCCCAACAGCTGCAATTACGCTCGTTAAGTACATCCTTCGGGAGATATTGAAGCAGGTACGGCCCATCGTCCAGTTTTCGTACAGGCCTTTCTCTCTGGAAGAAAAAGAGGAAGACCCGATTGGAAAAACTCGACGGAACTCGGGTCTCCGTCAGCTGTAATTTGCAAGTGATAAACGCCAATAAGTCTGCCTCCCGAGTTAGTTCGCTAGTCATAATCGCTATGGTTTAGAATGTTTTATGGAAACCTGCAGACTTACAGTGGTCGTTGGATCTCAGAGTATCTTCAAAGATAAACCACTGCATTGAGTGTGCTGGCGTTTCACATACCTCGCTGCAAAAGCTAACAGGTACATCATTCAGTAGAATATTTTGGTAATGACTATAGGGTTTTGCATGAATACGCTTAATTTGAAAATGGAGTTCAATCTTAAAAATCGTAAGACGGTACACGAGTGTATTAAACTCCCAGTACATTCAGTGAGTGCTACTCAAGGAATCATATTGTGTTCTGTAAACGTTAGATTTCTATTAGTGTTGCTCGTGTACTCGGATGACACGGTAGTTTACAACGAACCTGTTGTAGTAAAATGGACCAAGAGTATGTTTACCTAGGCACATGTTGGCCTGTATAGTAAAATGGACCAAGAGTATGTTTACCTAAGCACATGATGGCCTGTATAGTAAAATGGACCAAGAGTATGTTTACCTAAGCACATGTTGGCCTGTGTAGTAAAATGGACCAAGAGTATGTTTACCTAAGCACATGATGGCCTGTGTAGTAAAATGGACCAAGAGTATGCCTACCTAAGCACATGTAGGCCTGTTCTGTTGCCCACTTACAAGCTGAGCCTTCACCTCTAACACGAGAACTTACCCTGTTGCTGAGAGTTCAGTAGTATTAAGGTCAGTTTATTGTACTACCAAAAACTAAAATAAATTAGTAAAGATAGTAATAATAATGATACCCTAGCGCTTCATTTAACGTCTGTACCATTTCTCCATTTCGTCTCGGAACTGATTAGAATTTTCATATTGACTGATGTAGGAAATCATTTTGCATCCATCTTGAGGATCAGAATTTTTCAGTATTTGACTCAGGTCTCCGATTGTAAGCGTTTTGAAGGCTGGGATCTCTTAATTCCTTGTAAACGGCTGAAGTACTTAAGTCAAATACACACACACGCATATACACAGTATATATATGTGTGTGTGTATATATATATATATATATATATATATATATATATATATATATATATATATATATATATATATATGCACACACACCTATAGAGAGAGAAAGAGAGAGAGAGAGAGAGAGAGAGAGAGAGAGAGAGAGAGAGAGAGAGAGGAGAAAGTCTCTTTTAAACATACGTTAAATATAAAGTAAGTTTCCCGGCATTATTTTAACAGTATAGTTTTGAATTATCCTCATGATTATTCCATTGACTTCTGGTAAATCAATTAATATACCAGAAATACAACAAATCATTAGGAATATTTAAACCTAAAATATAAAAACAATGATGCAAAACTTACACTACGAGCATATCTAACACAGTACATATAGATTTGTGAATGAATTGATGAATTTTCATTTACAGAGTGCTGGGTGCTTGAAGTTACACACAAGCACAGTTTATTTATTTATGTATGTATTTCTTTATTTACTGATTCAAGTCTGCTCCATCTTCACTGACCTTTTCTCCTGTCACATATGGGGACCTAATCCTATGGAGTCTTGTTAGTTAAATTTATGGACATATTCAGTCATAACGCAATAATGTATGCTTACAATAACTAACGATGACTCACTGATTACAGAAAAATTCACAATTTCGTGATTCAGTTGTTGTATATTGAAATCCACAATTATATCAACAAAATGCATTATTTGTGAAAGCTAAACTTTCGAACATGAACGGTGTTCATCCTCCGTGTTTACGTTCAAGTGTTCGAAAGCCTTAGTTTTCAACTTTCACGAATAATACAATTTATTGATATAATTATGGAATTTTCATATACAGTACATTGACCGTTAGCCTTGCTTGCTGTGGTCAAGACAAAATAAAAATAAAAAATAGGTCTACGTAGAACCTTAACGTGTAACGTACCAAATACGCGTAGAAGCGTTATCAGAAACGGAAACCTGCCACCTCTTTACGCGTTTGATAGACTGACGCGCAGGGAGGCCAGATCACAGTTATTAGCAAAGAAACTCTCCGGGTGGCATGTTCCATAAGCTGTGAATAAACATAGTGAATGGATGACGTAATTTCACGTGTCTCTCTCGTCCATAAACGCCTCATTAGCATAACTATGGGGCACAAAAAATCTCGACTGTGCTGGCTATTGCGCTACCATCGGCGCCAAAGCGCTACCTCATTATTAGATGCAATAAGATCGGAAAGAAACGTTCTCTGCGGCGACTGATGTTCCTTCATTCTTGTACGGAAACCCAAGCAATTAGGGTACGCTTCCTCTCCTGGGTCTCATTAGATGGAGGCTGATTATGAATCCGTTCGTATACGGGATAGGGCGGAGATTGGCCGTATGATGCAGTTAGTAGCTCGCTGATTACAGTTGATGCAAATTTGAAGCCATATCCAACCCGTGCTTGAAGTGTAGGGAGTCGAATTCAGCGTTTTTGTTTCTCTCTCTCTCTCTCTCTCTCTCTCTCTCTCTCTCTCTCTCTCTCTCTCTCTCTCTCTGCAGCTATTCGGGAAGAAAGAAATGCCACGGCTGTCGGTCACAGTGAAGCACAATAATTTTATACAATAGATCCGAATCCCAATTCATCACATTGAATGTCAGCATTAATGCCCACCTGAGAATAATTTTCTGAGTTTATTGTAACATTATAGAAAAATTATGTGTATATTATATATATATATATATATATATATATATATATATATATATATATATATATATATATATATGCAAATATTGTATATACTTATATTTAAATACATATATATATACATTATATATATATATATATATATATATATATATATATATATATATATATATACTTACATACATATATATATATATATATATATATATATATATATATATATATATATGTATTGTGTGTGTATCAAATCACTGCTGAAGTCCTTAGTCCTATAACTGCATTCAACCAGGAAGATAAAGTGACGAAAGCCCGAGCGTTTAAAAGCATATGATTTATATTGCTTCGTTTTAGATTTGTTTTACTAGCGTCCCGAGAATGGCCAAGGCATTAGGTATTGATGATGTTCTTTAAGCACTCCGGGCAATTGAGACGTAAGAAATTATCCGAGTAATAAAACTTCCATGCAAAGAATGCAATAAAACGTTTGTGGGACAGAGCAGGATAGAGTTGGTTGCTTGATTAACATGACTTAAATAGAGTGTAAGAATGGGTAACATGGCAAATGCATTAATTATACATGTCGGTAACTTCAGTAACAACAACCATATTATTAATTGGATAGAATTAATGAAGTTGTGTTTTGCAGAGATCGGTTTAAAAGAAACTGATAAAATCCCGTATTATTAAGTACTACTTTTCAGAACAAGTGATTTAAAAGGTGCTAACATTATTTGACAGTTTTATTTTATGCTAATTTTACCACGTAGTCATATTGTGATTATCCGATTTCCTTCGCATTTATACCTGAAGTGTGTTGGTTCGAATCACTACCTATCACCCATATCCAGGCTGAATAATCAAAATCATAATGCTCTACCAGTTATTTTTTTTTTCTTTGAAGGATATCCATTTAAAGCGGTCGTTTCCTGACTTACAGGAACTCGGTTGTTTGGGAACTGATGGAGAACAGAATGGCAGGAGCTGGTCAGTCACTTCAGGAAGGTGAAAATGATCTCTTATATGCAAAAAATAATGATGTTTACCTTCTAATAAGATTTCCTAACAGTTATAGTAACGAAAACATTTGTTAATAGTATGCTGAATAATAAAATTACAAATTATTTCTGCAATTGACATTAAGTAATGATATTATTTTAATTAAAGGTATGGAATATATATATATATATATATATATATATATATATATATATATATATATATATATATATATATATATATATATATATTTTGTAGAATATACTGGTCATTTTTACCAGATACGTATATAGTATTTATTAGCCACAATGCCCTCCTAATTCTCGATTTCTTCACATTTTGGAAACGCTTGTTACTACGAAGCATACAACCAAATGAAGACGAATGAAGCTATACTAATGCCCGGCCGAGATTCGATCTCGGGTCAGGCAATCAGCACGAGGTAACGATAATTACCTGGGCGCACACACACCCATATATATATATATATATATATATATATATATATATATATATATATATATATATATATATATATATACATACATACATACATACATACATACATACATACATACATATAGAATAATTTTATTGCTTAATATCAGTGGTAATGAATGAGCTGTCATTTTGGTGTTCAGCAAACTCTGTTAACACTTTTTCTCGTTATACAAACTCTGCGAGCTTTTGTCAAGATGAATATCACCATTTAGTTGATAAGAGATCATTGTCACCTTTCGGCTGTGATTGATTTTATATACCTGTCATTCTGTTGGCCATCAGTTCCTCAATAAGTGGTTTTTTCCTGTCTGTCCAGAAATGATCGCATGAAATGTATAGCATTCTAGATTACTGAAAGACAATTATGAGAGTTTCATGATTGAGTTCAAAACTAACTGACGGAAAAATTATAAGCTCTCTGTTATTATTATCAACGTTGTCTTCTTCTTTTAATTACTTTAACATTACTAAAATTCAAAATCACCATTAGTAAATGTATTATCCTGGTTCTATAATTTCTGATAGAATCATCGAGATTTTTTTATGAAGAGAATATTCGTTTTAGAGAGACACCTAGAAGAATATCCCAGATATGTATTTCAGGGGAGTAGGTAACGGACATTCTTAAGTCTATCCCTACGAAATACTGCTCGTTGCGACTTGTACAAAACAAGCGATTTTTCATTGATAAGCTTCTTTTCATGTTCTCGTATTTTTCATTTGTGTCTGCTCACATACATCTGTAGAGACAGTGTATTATGATAATCTCACTTACATGTACTGTAAAACAGTTGTTCAAATGTGGGAGAAAAGTAGGTTTTCTTCACATTACAGGATTGTGAGTCAGTCAGTTCAGGGTAATTGCTTTTCATGTGTGAGGTTGAAACATCACTGGTTTATTTACGAGCAGATTTTCCACGGCGCAGGAAGTGTGTGTGTATAAATGTCCCCATTTTTTCCCTGTTTCACCACTTAAAGGTAATCATGTTTTTTCGCGAAGTTTGCCTCAAGATCATTTTAAGATCTTTTCTTTTCAGGTATCTTTTCGAGTTTCTGTGTTTATCAAGAGCTATAAATTAATTGTGATATCAATATGTCACTTAACGAATTTACTGATACCTAATTCGGCAGTACTGTCTATAAAAAAAAAGGTCTATTGTTATGTAAACCAACCCACCTTTTTAATATTCGGAATTCGTGCCAGCTTGCATACAAAAGTGGCTTTGATTATTACTGAAAAACTTGTAACTGATTACATCCATATTGTTATGTGTGTGAGTATCATTAATTTCTCAAATGTTTGTCTTGGAAGCAGTTAGAAGACAATGGAGGAAAAGAGTCACAGAAATTGATAATGCCAATATTGAGGAGTACTTTTATAAAATGACACAGATTTATCATTAGGTGCTACATCTCTTTATCCGATGAATAATTGTGATAAAAAAGTCAGTTAGTTCTTGTTATCACTTTTATAACATGGCGGAGAAAATTAGCGATGCCTCGTTGCACTTGCAATAATCCATGCAGAAGTTGCAGCATTTTTACATTTTTCTTAAGCGTCCCTTTGACGTATTTCAAAGGGAAATGTGATTGGTATTATTATTATTATTATTATTATTATTATTATTATTATTATTATTATTATTATTATTATTATTATTATTATTATTATTATTATTATTATTCAGAAGATGAAATCTGTTCATATGGAACAAGCCCACAGGGGCCATCGACTTGAAATTCAAGCTTCCAAAGAATATGGTGTTCATTAGGAAGAAGTAAGAGGAGATAAAGGGAAAGTACTTTAACACAGTATCAATGTCCAGCACAGAAGTTAATTAACCATTTCTCTCTTTTCCGCTTCATTAAACGAACAGTGCACAACTTCATTCCATTCGAGAGGAACGACCTTATAGTACCCTTTATACCAGTTTGCAAGACGATCGACGTCAGTGCTTTAAATTCTCTGAACTAAAGCTGCAGACAAATGGATTTTTTTTTTATTGCATAGGTACATGAATGAGCTGCAGCTGGATAAACCCCCTCCGCTCTTCCTCAGCCTGGCCTTGACACCCTTAAGATCCAGACACCGATATCTTCGAAGTGTGTCTGCGGATAAAGACGCTGAGTAATGAGGGATTAATTTAGATTATGTCTGATTTGTATATTTAGGGACCAGCGAATTACAGCTTGCGCCTCTGTCGGGAAGGTTACCCCGACTCGTAGATTTTTCCCATCTTTTATTTTGCTTTGTTTATATTTAAAGTTAATAATAATTCACAGCGCACATTTCCCTTGCTTCGCGCTTAACCAAATAGCCGCAAGAATAGCATTTTTCAATGCTGATCTTTATTGGCAGGTCGATATTCTGAGGAGACAAGAGGAGGGCGTTCCTTGACTTGCAGGAACTTCGAGGGAATGTTGCTTAACTTAGGGATAGGTGGACAGGTATTCAAGAGTTGCTGGTTACAGGTATGCCGCTTAATTAGTACCTGTGCTTTTACCGACGTTGTCTCGAATTATAATGTTCGAAAGCGTATATCATGTACACTTGCATTATTCTAAACTGGTGCTGTCCAGGCCTGTGGGAATTTTAAGATTTTATATTTGCTCCGTGAACTGGTTAAATTAATGATAATAATAATAATAATAACCTGCTGCACACAGAAGACATTCTCTTTATGCTAAAATAAGAAAAGAAAAAACATAGGGATGCAAAGTTCTTATATAAGTGGCCTCTGCAAACAGCCAAACGTACCCGCAAGTCGTTTAACGCGTCCAAAATTCAATTTAGTAGGTGTGAGGGATCATTTCCTCGCCATAATCATATGCAATACAAAAGCATATCTGATCCTGGCAGGGAAGACTTCAGTCGTTTGTCTTATCTTATTATAGTAATTATGAAATCATAAAGGGTTTTACTTCGGCTAAAAACATCTTTTGGACCATACGTTTACTCTGCGATTGCGATTTGTTTTCTATAAACAGTACAGGTATAATGCGTAGGTAATTCTCCAGTAGCAGATCAAGCTGATCATCTTTGAATTTGAAAAATGTTGAGTGAAGCTGAAGATTTTTCAACAGAATATTGTTGGATCACATAATGTGAGTACTTTAACATTGCGGATTTAATTGGATTCCGGAAAATGTTTGTAAAGAGTTCAGGGTTGAAGGTCAGTGCTGGTATGGATAAGGCCCCGGCAAGGTGTATATAGTTAGGTGCTTCTTCATTAACTTCAGTAGTTCTTTATCCACGGCTTTTGTAAAGTCCATCGTCCTTTGGAAAGGCAGTGTTACTTGATGCAAGTATTATTAGGCAGTGCTACTTGAAGCAAGTCTTATTAGGTAGTGTTACTTGAAGCAAGTATTATTAGGCAGTGTTACTTGAAGCAAGTATTATTAGGCAGTGTTACTTGAAGCAAGTCTTATTAGGTAGTGTTATTTGAAGCAAGTATTATGAGGCAGTGTTATTTGAAGCAAGTATTATTAGGCAGTGTTACTTGAAGCAAGGCTTATTAGGTAGTGTTACTTGAAGCAAGTATTATTAGGCAGTGTTACTTGAAGCAAGTATTATTAGGCAGTGTTACTTGAAGCAAGTCTTATTAGGTAGTGTTACTTGAAGCAAGTATTATTGGGCAGTATCATTTGAAGCAAGTATTATTACGTAGTGTTACTTGAATCAAGTATTATTAGGCAATGTCACTTGAAGCAAGTATTATTTAGTAGTGTTACTTGAAGCAAGCATTATTAGGCAGTGTTACTTGAAGCAAGTAGTATTAGGCAGTGTCACTTGAAGCAAGTATTAGGGAGTGTTACTTGAAAAGCAAGTATTGTTAGGTAGTGTGGATTTGTCAATAAATAACCCGTTACGACTCCGAACATCACAAATAACGGTAGACTACAGCATCCTGAACACTTAGTGGCAGCGCTCAAGCCACGGCTCACAACAGTGGGAAAACAGCTCAGACACTGCCGCCTGGGGCCGTGATTTAGCCACTCGTGCTGACTGAAAGTAGTCACTCCTCGTTATGCGGCGCCGCATTTTATTTTCCCAGTTTTTATTGCGCTTCATTCCAGAATTGTCCGCAGTACTGCGATGAAAAGCTTCAGCAAAGCATCAGTAAAAAATAGTACCACCCTGTTATGATTGTGACTTGCTAGCTTCGATTATTGGTTGTCTATGCCCCCGTGCCGTTACTTTTACTTGGTTAAAGTTAGAACGGATTTATTTATTTATTTTTATTTATTTATTTCAGTAAGGGAGGAGTTACTGCTGTCAGTCAACACTTCTCTTAACTTGAGGAAAAGTTGGGCAACGTTTTAGTTCGCTAAATGAACAGTGATGTACATGGCACACGAGAACGAAGTCTGTAGGTGGCCACGAATATTCATACGTATGATATTCTCCCTGCAGCAAAGACTACCTTATTTAAAAATATAAGGAGCCATAGTATAACAGAACCGATTTTGTCTGTATGTCAGTCTCATCATCCCGCTTTTATGATGTTCATGTAGCTAGTCAGACATACGAAAAGATAACGGAGTATATTATTTAAATGAAATTATATGCTTATATGCTCAGAAAGAAAAGAAAAACATTACTCCCCTTTTGGCTAACGTAAATGAGGAGTAATATCACAGTCGAAGAGAAAGATTGACAGCTTTCCATTTTTTAATAATTAAGCGAGTTTTTTTTTTTTTTTTTTTTTTTGTCTTTTCTTATTGCGCTCTTGATACACTCAAATTGTTCTCTTCAGTGATGCGGCTCTTGGTTATTCAGTCCGTAGCCGTTCCGTTGTTTTTATTGTTGTTTGTTGTCGATGGTAATAAATGATAATAAATCTCCTTCGCTGACGGTTTTAGGAGGACATAAATCTTTATAAGCATCGATGATACAGCCAACCTCGGTCCGCTCATTTTTTTTTTTTTAAGTTGGTCTCCACATCTTAATAACTTTGTTGCAAAAAGATTAAAACATTTTGAGTCCTTCTGACAGTACGTCCATAGCGAAACTTCGGTTGCGACACAATTCGTGCTGGGATGAATTACAGTATGTATGAGAAAGACGTAATATGTGTCCCTCGAGTTGCTTTTATACGTCTCAACACACTGGATTACTTATTCTTCAGATCGGCCTTTTTTTTTTTTTTTGTCCTATGTTGTCATCACTGCCAAGAGTGATCTTGTTAAAGGTGAAAATATTCAGTTTTGTTTATTGTTATTTATTTTTCTATTACTGTCTTTCGAGAGATGGTGTTATCTTGCTTGAAGTTTATGAGATTTTAGCTTCCTGTAATAGATGCTAGATGCAGTTTCTTTCGTGTCCGTTGTTAAAAATGTATTTCATGGAATACAAATCTCTCTCTCTTCTCTCTCTCTCTCTCTCTCTCTCTCTCTCTCTCTCTCTCTCTCTCTCTCTCTCTCTCTCATATATATATATATATATATATATATATATATATATATATATATATATATATATATATATATATATATATATATATATATATATATATATATATATTATGATACCTTTGCTTATGCTGTTTTTTTATATCTTATAAATTTTAAATACTACTGTCGTAAATTTTCTTTTATCAGGAATGTTTTCATAATTACTTCAGTCTTTTATCTTCTTCACAGAGCAGTTTTTACCACTTTGCCAGAACCGTGTTGGATCCAAATTAATCTCTCAGGTCCCACCGTTGTGCGCCCTTAACTTTTTAGCCGAGAGAGAGAGAGAGAGAGAGAGAGAGAGAGAGAGAGAGAGAGGAGAGAGAGAGAGAGAGAGAGAGAGAAAAGACTTCGCAGTGGTGGGAGGATGGCAGGCCGTAATGGGCCATCCCTAACGTAATTGGGCCGCCCCAGAGAACGGATGAATTCCTCAAAGTGACATCGCGGCCCTTAAGATGAGCGGCTTAAGATGAGGCCGCCCTGGGCTACGACTAATTTGAATACACAGTGTCTCCTGACCACAACATCTTTACGCTTCCTCATTTCTCCTTTCGATGTACGGCAGTTCTCTCCCTCCCTCTATCCCTCCCTTTCCTCCTTCCCCACCACTCCCTCCTCCATGTCTAGATGAAGTGGAGGTGAGGAGGGCAGAGTGCGACAAGTCAGTTGTTGAGAGAGAGAGAGAGAGAGAGAGAGAGAGAGAGAGAGAGAGAGAGAGAGAGAGAGAAGAGACTCCTAACCACACAGTCACCGGCATTGCATTACGTTATACATCGGGTTTCTTGTGTCAACAAATTCCTGTTATTGGCAAGTATTCAGAAAGGTTTTTACTTCCAGAAGAGTTTCGTTAAATTTCGTGTTTCTTTTCCCAAAGTAAAAGTATTTCAATAGGCAGATTGAAAAAACAACACCCCTGAATATTTAGATGGATACTCATTTGTTTGTATGTATGTATTATGTATGTATGTATACATATACAGTATATATATATAATATATATAAATGAATATATATATATATATATATAAATGAATATATATATATATATATATATATATATATATATATATATATATATTATATATATATATATATATATATATATATATATATATATATATATATATATATATATATATGTATATATATATATAAGATATTTATAATATTGCAAAATCATACACGTCAGCACACCCACACACTAACTGTATATATATATATATATATATATATATATATATATATATATATATATATATATATATATATATATATATATATATATATATATATTTATAGCGTGCGTGTGTGTGTGTGTGGTGGGTGGAGTGTGCTGGCGTGTATGATTTTGCAATATTATAAATTTTCCGATACAAGTATTTGGTATAAATACGCACTTTAACGCAAATCGAATTTGGCACCCGGGCAAAATGCTGGCTCCTTACTGTTGCTGGCTATGGTGTTGCGATATTAAGTTGGTCTCATACCAGAGTGGCCTCTTGATCAAGGAAGCAGCGCTTAAGCAGCTGAGTAATCTTGTGAAAATATCTTATCTACTCTCACTGTCAGAGATGGGAAACATTTGCCTGATTAATGAAGCAGCGAGAACATTAAGCAAACAGCGTTCGCTTGAAGGCAAACCACAGCCAGTCGTTACCAATGCCAATTAAGATATCAACATCTTAATTATACCAATCGCATTGAAAGTAAATTCTTATTGGCTCTCCAATTCCAGAAGGGCGGTACGCAGGTTCTTTACTGTGATGCTTCAGATATTTTTTTTTCTTTAATCCGGCTGAATTAGAGAACCCAGCGACAGCAAACTAATTGATGTAATTACCTTTTGACTCTTACTTAGCGGTATACCGCTGCGATGTTGATGGGTCTTATGATCACCTGTTCTTAAGGCATCAATTCCTCTGCCCGAGCCTCGGAGTAGTGGCGGGGGCGGGGGTGGGGGGACGGTGATAAATGTACTTCATTTTGAATTACTTCTTTTCGCCAATGAAATGGTTCATCCGATTTATATTTTTACATCAGAAATCTTATGTTCTTTCGTGAGGTGTGTGTATTTACCCTAATTCTACTCGTTTAGTTAGTCAATGTTTGTAACTCTTCCGCCTGAATGTTGTTCTCAGTTTTCTGTAATGAAAAATAATTTTTACGTCCCGAAACATGACCAGTGTGCGATCACAAGTCCTCATCGAGAAATGAATGGAATTATCTCAACCTAATATGAGATACAGCCCAAATATCATGAAATCTTTCTTTTAATTCTATGTGCTAATATCCAGCCAGCAAGATAGTTGCAGTAAGTCGTTTTTGTTATAATAGACATCGGATATATTTTCACTCTCATTTATAAAAACCATAGCTTCGTCTACATCATACTGGATCTCTTCATCCAAATGTCTATTAGGAGTATTTTTTAGAATATACTACAAGTAAAATATATTACAGGGCTGGTTTTTGTGGATTTTTATTAAATCTCGGTTTCTTCCCCCCTTGCTGGCTTGTGCGACAAGGAAGGGAGGGGGAAAAAAGTTGTCTGGGTTTTTAGTTTTCTGTTAAAGAAAACTATTGTGCCGGCTTTGTCTGTCCGTCCGCCCTCAGATCTTAACAACTAGTTAGGCTAGAGGGCTGCAAATTAGTATGTTGATCATCCACCCTCCAATCATCAAGCATACCAAATTGCAGCCCTCTAGCCTCAGTAATTTTTATCCTATTTAAGGTTAAATTTAGCCATAATCGTACTTCTAGCAGTGCTATATGTACCAACAACATAGGCCACCACCGCGGCTATGAGTTTTAAGGGCTGTGGCTGAGGCCACGACGGGACAGAAACCTCGATTAGAACTCACTCTAAATGGAATTACAGTAATAATTCAAGATATGTCCATGAAAAGGAGAAATTTAATGACAGCTTCTTAATGTTTCATTAGTAGTGTACACACACACGCACACACACACAACCAGTGGTTAAACCAAAGAAAACATTAAACACATAATGGAAGCTTTCTGTCTCTGAATAAAACACGTGAATACACAGATTTATAAAATGTTGCTAAGAATCATTGACCCACCCTCTCTCTCTCTCTCTCTCTCTCTCTCTCTCTCTCTCTCTCTCTCAACAAAACTATATACAAGAAATTCATGCCATCGGCTAAATCTAGGGACGCATGGGAAGATGATTTGCTCCCGCGTTATTCCAGACCACAATACGCCGCTGAAAAAAAAGTTAATACACTCTTAAAGCGAATGAATTACCCGTGACGGGAAATATCGAATGGGTTTAGTTGATGGCAATTGGATAATCAGTCTTAATGAGTCGAGAGACAACGATTGTAATTCATGGCTCCCTTAGGCCGATGGGAGGGTATTAAATTTTCATTTCCAGCCATTCTCTCTCTCTCTCTCTCTCTCTCTCTCTCTCTCTCTCTCTCTCTCTCTCTCTCTCTCTCTCTCTCTCTCTCTCTCTTAGCGTACCATTGGGAGTATGTACTTTTATTGCAATGCTGCTTCAAGTAAACCATGTTAAGGCTCAGTTTACATTTTCAGCCATTCCTTTCTCTCTCTCTCTCTCTCTCTCTCTCTCTCTCTCTCTCTCTCTCTCAGCTAACCACTGGGGAGTATATACTTTTATTGCAATGCTGCTTCAAGTACCGCATGTTAAGGCTCAGTTTACAATTTTCAGCCATTCTTCTCTCTCTCTCTCTCTCTCTCTCTCTCTCTCTCTCTCTCTCTCTCTCTCTCTCTCTCTCTCTCTCTCTCATAAATTCCTGTAGATTATGTAATTTTCAAGGAAATACCTTCGTAATATGTTCCATTTAAGGTAAGAATAAAGTTGCTTATTGAAACTTTTCGGTTACTATTTCTGTCAAGTAACACATAATACCTGAATCTCGTTTTCTAAATGCTGTCGATTTAATACTTCAGATTTGGTGAATATTTTCTTCTTTGTTGGCTTAGATTTAGGATACGACGCTTATCTTTGTTCAGTATAGCATCTCCATGTCATTGTTGTCATCCTAAAAAAAATCGGGAATGAACATTTCCATTGAACTAATATCTTCAATTGCATAAGATATACTGGAATAACCGAAGTATTATGCAGCTACCGGGTGAAAAAATTAGAAATAAGAAGAAAAAATTAGTGCAGTATTGAACTAAGATTATTGGTTATTACCATAGCGAACGTAACTCAGAGAGCGCCATTTCTTTCCCACCTGGAAGAGAAGGGCGGGGTCGGTGATGGACTGGAAATCCAGGCCGCTCTTAACAAAGCGCGCTCGAATGACTTCAGAATCACCTTGATGGTGGAAGAGCGCCTCTGACTGCGCACGCCCTTAATGGGCTGTCGAAGGACTTCGAAATGCACCTGGGCAACTGCGGGGAAAATCGTTAATTGGAGGCGGGGAGCTCCAGCCCTGGCATTAGCTATTGTAAAATGGTACTGGAACATTTAATTGAAATCTCAAAAAATTGCGGACTTTACCAGGAGCGTCCGCTGCGCGGGCGGCCGTCCAATTTCCAAGACCCTCCCGACAGTTCGCTGGTCATAATTGGCTTGATTGGCTGAAAATGGTTATATTTCTGTTAATGGGAATAGCCAGGATGTTCGGGTAGGGATGGTTAAACCGTCGAAACCGTATTAGCTTTGCCATAAACAAGCCTGGATGTGGCCCCGAGAGTTGTATCAAGGTTGTGTTTTATGTCTGATATTTTTTTTCTATAAAGGTATTTAGTTCTAACCCTTTCATCGTTTGATATCAGCAGTCTAGGATAGCTCACCCTGCGGAGCCTTATGGTTGGATGTTTATCATAAGGCTGATTAAAGCACCTTTGGAGTATTTGAAAATCAGTCTGCTTGTTAATATTTCTGTTGACAAAAATGATTCTGTAACAAAAAGAGCAATAATAATAATAATAATAATAATAATAATAATAATAATAATAATAATAATAATAATAATAATAATAATAATAATAATAACAGCACTTGGAAATCTGTTAAGATGAAAATAATCACCTAAGTGATGGCCACATATCGTCGACGCTGCGGCCATCACTTCACCAGCAAGAACATAATGGTACAATTAAATTATCCGTATCGAATAGAGTTAAAAAAGAGAAATTCGAAGACTGTTTCGTAATTCAGTGTGCAGTAATTACCTAAGTTTACAAAATTACAGTAATTTCAAGTGCGCATGGACACTTATGAATTATCAAAGTCCTGCGAAATGCGCCGTGTGCATCGTTCGTTATTCTGAGCTCCGACTTCAAGGCTCTGCCGATGCCCGGGGATGAGTGTATGTCATAATGTACGAAAAGTCTTGGCAACATGAGCCCATCGGGGAAAATTACGATTTCGAGAGAAGCCTCCACGAACGTTCGTACATTTCTAGAGAAGTCCTTGTGCCGTAAATACTCACGCGAAAACGCACGGAGTTATAATAATGCGCCGAGTAAGCGCTAATTACAGAGTTGTCCGGGCTAATGAGAGCATCGTATTTAAAAGGGAGTTGATTTTATAACCGCATGAAGCCCGCCCTTCCTCGCTCTCCCTTTATGCAGATGAATCGTTTGTTCTGAGTACCCAAATCTTCCTTCCTTGAACTAATTGATAATGGAGACGTTCCCTGTACGTATACAAACCGTTCTTTCTTCCCGAGGCGTCCGATGCGGGAAGAAATATGAAAAAATTTTTTCGTCTACCTTTTTATCGGGAAATGAATTCGTAACCTTGTTTCGAGTTAGGGTAATCTTTAGCAGTCCTTAATATGAAACTGATTGAAGTCAATCTTCGTGTTACTTGCATATATATATATATATATATATATATATATATATATATATATATATATATATATATATATATATATATATATATATATATATATATATATATATATATATATATATATATATATATATATATATATATATATATATATATATATATATATATATATATATATATATATATATATATATATATATAAACGTGAATGTAATAGGAAATTGTGTTGTGAAATTATTGTAAACTTATCGCTTGAATTTTCGGTATTTTTCTTTATAAGGAAAAGTTGATGTGACTGGTAACTCGGTTATTTTACTCATCTCAGACCTGATAACAAAAATTTTAGAGAGTTGAGCCTCAGTCTAAAGAAGTTTTAGTTATTAGAAGTTATTAGACCAAGTGAAATCAGAGCATGTAAAATTCTAGAGCCAGATCTTAAAAAACTTTTAGGGGTGGGGGTCATTCTTTTGGTAACATTCATAGACTGAGCTCGTGTGCATTAACTTAACGTATTTTGACTAATTTCTGAATTAAATTTACGGTGAAAGTCGAAATCGACTGCTCTTAAATCCTTATTTGGGATGCACTTGCAGCGAGAATAGATTTTGAACATTACTTAGCGTGATAATTCCGTAAGATTATGCTAAACATCAAATTCGAAACCGAAATGGTCACAATAAAATCAATAGGAATTAAATTAGAGGGAACGGTCAAGTTACATATATTTCCCCTTACAGAGGAACCAGAAAGAAAGAATGATAATGGACCCAAACAATAAATAGAAAACGGCATGTATTCCCATGGGCATTTGCGAGTATCTGTTCAATGTATCTTAAATCGTAATCAGGCGGGACATACATGATAATACGGTTAGATACCCGAAAAGATGGTCGTTGTCTTCAGGGTGTCAAACCGTATTTTGTTTAGTTTCATGCAGTAATAAATGAAATTCGTATATTTTAAATAAAAAGGAATTTAAAATTCGGTAGTTTTGTCCTATTCCTAATAATTTTTCTTTTCATGCTAAATTTTTTTTTTATATTTGTTGTTTTATTCTAAATAGTTTTTTCTTCTTTTATTTAATTTCTTTTTTTATGTTTTCATAATTCCATTCAGGGGAGAAAAGACTTTGCAAAGGTATTTCTGGATAACGAATCTTGCTTAAAATAAAAACTACTAAAAATGATAAGTAGATAACAAAACATTAAAGTATAATGAGACCAAACGTTACATTGTTCAAAAGGAATTCTCACGATCCCACACGCAAATACATGTTTTGCATTTTCAGTTCCGGTTTAAGATTAGAAAACCTGTTAAAATCAGCTTTTTTTCTAGTGCATTACACTTCCCTATTTATATTTCCGTATATGTTTGAATCTTGATTTTCAAAAAATCGACGTTTACCCTTCGAAACTTATTTTCATGACATTTCAAAACACATATTCTTGTGGCAGTTATGAAAATTAATGTTTAATTGCCTTTTGGCCGAACTATGGCTCCCAGGCTCCCCAAGTTGGGTATTATTCAAGTAAAAAAATTAGGGCACAATTTAAGAGTACAGTTTAAAATACAGCTAAACGAATTCTTATCATACACGGATGGCTCATTAAAGAAAAAAGATAGTGAAAACCTGCAATGAAGATTTCATGTTTTTTATTTGATATGCAATATTCATCTGCGACTAACATAAGATTTTATATATGTTATGAAATTGCTTTATCTCGGGTTTTCTAGGCTCGTACACAGTCTTGCTCAATCTATTTATGATTTAGTAATGGGAATGACAAAAACTGTTGGCATACGTATATTTCCTCTTAAACATAACCAAGAAAATAGTAATTTTTAGACAACAGGACCACCAACGTCTCTCTCTCTCTCTCTCTCTCTCTCTCTCTCTCTCTCTCTCTCTCTCTCTCTCTCTCACACACACACACACACACACACACACACACACAACACAAACACAAACATATATTATATATATATATATATATATATATATATATATATATATATATATATACATATATATAGATATATATATATATATATATATATATATATATATATATATATATATATAATTGTATGTATATATATACATACATACATACATACATACACGACACATACGCGTCTTTTTCCTCTCAGAGGGGCGAGATGGCTCTTCGTATCAAGGGCAGATTATATGTAAAGGCCTTTGGATCTTTGGGTATCTCCATAGAAAAAGTAAACGGTTTATGTGACTTAGGTCCTTTTATAAAACATTTTGAATAATAAAACCTGAAGGTAAGGTATATTTAGCATAGGATATAAAGTGTGAATTGTTTACTTGCACTGAGAGGAATTAAAGTGGAATTTTGAGCATCTGCTTTCAGATGATATTTCCAGCTTATGATGTGTACATCACCTTAGGCCCATTGGAGATGATTAAATGCCTCCACTCACCGCTGGGTCAGGGGGTGTGTGCAGCCATAACTGGGGGAGCTGTACTGTATGTTCTCCATTCGTTCCCTGCATATTGAGTGGATAACGCATCAGCCGGCTACTTGAGTGTCAGCGAATCAAATCCCTACAGAAGAAGTTACTGGTAGCACCTGTTTTCAGGTGATATATGTCTGATATATTGAAACTTGCTATTGTAGGCTAGCCTAGCCTATACTCATCTATATACATTGGATCTTACATTCTGTTGTCTTACGGAAAATGGTCTAGGTTTAACTGTTTCGTTTAAAATGAATGAATGTAGTGACAGAGGTTGACAGTCATGGCTTTGTCAATTTTGTCAGTCTTCTTTACTTAGTCTAACTTAGACTAGCTTTTGATTATGACTACAGCCTAGGATTGATGATACATGGGAACTCTTGCTAAAACTATCTTATTACCACTGAAGATCTGGGTTGTACTTGAAGACTGCTTGCTATTGCTTCGAAAGCCCATTAAACGAGATTGAGTGAAACATTCTCAGTCAACTACATCTTTATAGTAATGTGGTTAGCATTCTGGTTTGTTATTTGTTGACTTTTTGCAGCTAAGTAATCTGACCCTGTTGTTGCCGAAAGATTATTTTTCTGTTCAGTTTCCTCCCGATCACTGATTTATTTGTGGGTTTATGAACACCAAATATGTTTTACGTATCTAGGTTATTTTACATCTTCTTCTCTGGTCAGAGTGTGCATCTTGTCCTTTGTTTCTGGACAAGGATCAGTTGCAAAAACAAAGATGGGAAGAAAAAGATACTGAGAGCTTAACATTGTAATCTTGATAGCTTCGGAAATATCAGCCGAATCATAAAACAATTAAGATCTTCAGTCATTTTTGTGACACATCAAC
>NC_089756.1:15301225-15308725 GCF_040412425.1 Macrobrachium rosenbergii
CTAACATAGACTATAAACAAAGAGACAAAGGGGCCGAGACGCATAGAGCGTGCGTCCGTGACGGAAGTCTGGTTCTCTCTGCTTCTCCGACCTAGCTGGGTCAAAACAGGGGTGTCCGTTCATGCCCTCAGGGTCTGAAACTTTGTCAAAACATTTGCCGAAGAGAACAGGTAAAGAAACCTTAAGGCCACCTATCATAAGGTTGATGATGGAAATTTTCCTATGGGGGTTAAATCCCTAATGCTACTGAGTTCTTGCTACGAACGACGTTAAAAGTTTGAACTGTCTACGCGACCCTGCCGATACACCCGTCTTTTCCCACCTTGGTCAGTCTGATATTACTACAAATAAATGCATCGAGTATGAACAGCAGAAATATTTATAAAAGCTCCCCCCCTTAAGAGGGCCTTCACTCCCTTTTCGGGCATGAAGGTCTGCACTAAGCAAGCTGTTTGCCTCTATTAGGTTACTCTTCTCCCCTGAGCAGATTTGTCTTGTGTAACCTACCTAGCTATGGATCTACCTAACCCTAGATAAGATATGAGCTACAATCATTACTTTACCTAATTCTAACAGTACTGGAAGGTGCTTATGGTTATTACATGCTACCTCCTATAATTGTGATGTTTTAGACCTAGCCTAGTGGTACATTCTATTGTATTCCCTAGCCTAACTTATCCTAACCCGACCGTAGCACCAACATAAGAGTGAATGTTCTAACTAAATTACAAAGTTGTTTGTGTTTAATACAATTAGTAATTACCAGTTAATTCTTGAGGGTTGCCTCATATGATAAATGGATGCCTCACTGAGGTCTTAGGCCATGCATGTCATGAGCATAGTGGCTCTTTTCACACTAGTTAAGATTATCTGAAGTTAGTTACACTACTTACGTGATTACTGTGGCTCGATGCTAAGTGGAAGGAACAAGGCTACTAATCTGATGTACCGTACTTAAGGCAGTCTAGGCTATGTATAAGAAAAAGAGATTACACTGGCTACCTCCTCTGGGCAAGGGGCCAGGATCACTCTAAGATGGTAGGGCACTGTGCCAAGGGGGCACCAGTTCCAGGATGAGCTTATGGCTCGGCAACTACTGGGCTCTCTTCCGCCCCTTCTTCTTCTTCTTCGGGTTCCTCCAAGGCCTATCAGTATCAGGCCTAGGAGGTGATGAGGGCACTGACTCTGGGGACAGGCCAGAAGGGCTAGAGGGTGTGAAGTCAGGGGCAACTTCATAAGCTACAGGAGGGCTCCCTACTCCAGCTGCTGTGACAACCGGAGCGAGAGCGATCTCGACTTCTGCATCCGAGGAGGCCAGTTCCTGGTCTTCCAGAGACGGTGTAACATTTTGATCCTCCAGGGGTTCATCCTCTGGGGTCAGATTTGGTGAAGAAGAAGTCTCGGGTGCTGGAGGCTCTCCGGTTGTGTTGATCAAAGGCATGGGGAATCCTGATCTCCCGGAGGAGGATTCGCCTCATGATTTAGACCCGGCATAGGGGCCTTTTCGAGTGATAGCTCAACGTCCGTGATGGACGGAGCGTGGCACTGCTCAGTGCTCGCAGTGGCACCGGCAGCAGTTGAGGGTCAGGCATGCCTGACAAGGGGTCCGGAGGTACCATACCTCGCAGACAACTTGAACTTGGCTGCAGCAGAGATTTCTGCCCCAGCAGGAGATCATAGCCTCTCGGAGAGTCTTGTTCGAGGGCGTCTGCTGGGCGTTGCTTACTTGGGCAGCCCTCCCAATTTGTGGAGTGGCCTGTCCGCTTACACGTCCTGCAGCGGTACTGCTCCTCCTGAATCTCTCTTCGGGGAGAGGGAGGACCTCTTTGTGGGCCAGCCTTTCACGACTGGAGAGGGCTAGGCCTAGAATGGTTCAGTGTGTGCCCCTTCCACTGACCACTTCGGTGGGCGGAAGGTGGGGTTTTGTCCTTATTGGGTTCTACAGACGGGGCCTCCATGGAGGAGGTAGCGTGGCTGCGAAGTGGCGTTGGTAACGGGCTTCCCTAGAGAAGGTCCCGTTCCAACAGGAAGTCCACTCTGGGCCGAATTCCACCCACCACTCCAAGGCAGTGGGGTAGCGTGCCCCAAGGTGTCGTGACCTGGAGCTTGACCATGGGAACAGTAATGGTGTGGCCCTCTATCCACTTTATTTCCCACCGGGTTTTTTCGTCAACCATAGCACCGGCTGGCACTTGGGCCCTGGCGATCAGGCTAATGTCTGTCGCAGTGTCTACTGTGACTGGAAGGGTCACGGGCAGGCTAGTGCTCTGAAGAGGGGCCACCGAGATGGACTGGGTTTCCAATCTCTCGGGGTAAAGGATCTTGTGCGGACCGGCCGCAGAAAATGAGGTGCTAATGAGGTTGACGAATTTTGTGGTGGGGACATGATGTGGACAGGCCGGAGATCCAGCATTGTAGTGGTTGTCAGCACCACAGGATTTGCATGGGCCTCTTAGATGGGCTCGGTGGCCTGCAGTAAGCATTGGAGGAGAGGGCTGAGCAGATGAATCGGGAGAGGAGTCCTGGTTGGTAGTAGTAGCTGCTTATTAGTGCCTAGTTTATATCGGCACTCAGCTTCAGCGTGCCCCACCTTCTTACAGTGGGTGCACGTAGGCTTGCTCGGCAGTCCATTCTTCAGGCGAGTGGAGCTCGAGAGGTAGGCCGGCGGAATGAGGCGCTTCTGAGAGGTGCTGTGAGACTGGTTAAAAGTTTCCCACAAATCGGCCATGCAGCAGGCTTCCATAAGTGTGGTGGGCTGCTTATCGTTAAGATATACAGCAAGGGGCCCAGGCACACATTGGTAAAGGTCTTCTAGCATGGTCCGATTGAAGAGATCCTCAAACGTTGTGCAGGCCAAGGAGTCGAACCAGTGGGTACCAGACTGGGTCTTGTGACAGGCCCATTCGGTCCAGGACCAGCCGACTTCCTTGGCAAGACCTCGGAACCGCTGTCTCCATTTTCTGGGGTTATTTCGTAGGCCTTTGTAATGACTCTACGAATTTCCACCATGTTGCCTCTCTGGTTCTTCTCCGGTGAGCGAAGCACTGCCTTGGCTTTTCCCTCCATATGCTTGGCTAGTATTAAGGCTCTCTCCATCTCCGTGGTGCTGTAGTTATCGAAGAGAGCCTCGATTTCCTCCAGCCATGCTTTGGGCTTGTCATCAGTCCACTTGGAGCATTTGGTGCAGTAGGTGTAGGGCTGGAGGCTTGCTGTCTAGCCATAGCTTCGGCATTCTCCATTTTTGCTCTTTCCAGCTCGAGCTCCTTCTCCTTGAGGGCTAGCTCACTTTCCTTGCAGGCTAACTCATGCTGTCGTCTCCTTTCTTCTCTGTCTTCTTCTAGCTGCCTCTGCTCGGCTTCATACCTCTGCCGTTCGAGTCTTTCTTCCTTCTCCCACTTGGCCAAGTCGTCCACTTGCTCCTTGACCCAGGTGGTAAGTTCCGAGCTGGTGAGACCTGCCGCCATCCCCAGATCCAGGAAGGCTTTATAAGTCTCTGCTGCCATGGTTCTGTTGGGGAAGGGCGTCTAACCGGGTCGACTGGGCGTACTTGCGCAGCGAGGAAGTGTCCCTTCAGTGACGTGGCACCCTTTCAAAAGGTGGCACTATGGTTGGGTGTGCCGTGTCAAGGTCACACTGGTGGCACTCAGTATCCTTAGGCACTGGTGCAGGTTAGGTACCAGAAGGACTTTCTCTTCTGTGTTTCCTTTTGTTTGGTTTTATTTATTTTTTCTAGTTGCTTGAGTCCAACTAGGCTATATGGGAGGAAAGGGACTCTACCCCAGCAGAGTGTAACAACTGAATGAGAGTAAAGAGGAAAATAAAAGAGAGAGAGAGAAGTAAGCTTATTCAGTTGATGACAGTGCTGCAAATTACTGGCACTGTGTAATAGAGTGAATTTGGTTGCTTTTCTTTAAGGATCCTCGTGCGTGGCTGGTCCCAGTACCCAGTGCTAACCCCTTCCTATTTCAGAGGGTGAAAAGCTACTGTTTTTGCTTAGGTATGGGTAACAGGCCTCACTCATGACCGACAGTTTATCACTGTAATTAAGCTTTAACTTGTCCTCATCTACTTGTGGGACGGAGGTGTTGCTTTTATTTGGTTTGACTGAATTAATTGTCCCGGTGTCGGCCCTTCTTTCTGAAGAGGGTCATGCACACTCAATTAGGCTTACTGGGATATATGAGAGAGAGAGAGAGAGAGAGAGAGAGAGAGAGAGAGAGAGAGAGATTTTCAGTCAGCCAATTTTTTTGGGCTGCTTGAGAACAGTTTAAGTAAAAATTTTTTCCGGTGCACAAATTGGCAGGGTTAATGAAATGCAGATACGTCGTCTCACAATGAGAGGATTGTCTTTAACAATCTTAACCAGACGACGTCTACAGTGAGTTGGAGTAAAATTGTAAGTTCTTTCTTTATATGATTTTCTTTACATCGGGTATTTGTATAGGAACTTGTTATTTGTATTAATCCTAACTAAGACCTATCGTTCCCTGACTAAATTATACCTTGGTTTTATCTACCGAAGTCTGTCTAGCTAAAATATTGTGAGGTGGATCTACTACGCCAAAGAAAGTAGTCCTAAATAATGGAAAAAAATGGCTTGAGGCAGCGGCACCCGTCACTCAAACAGTGACGATAGATGTCTTAAGATGGCGAACACAGGAGCAGTCAACTGAACCCCAAAATGTCCGGCGAATCATGGTAGTTCAAAACAATTTCAAATCAACCACGCGGCAGAGGAATACCAAAAATGTTGGATGTTTGTCCCAAGTCACTACACAAAGCACTCAAATTCCTCCCCTTACGAATTAGCAAATGCAGGCATCCAGATTTACTCTAAATATACCAAACTTTAAAGGATTTTACGTTAAGGATGGAAAACGAAAATACTAGGTGATCTTTGCATGGGCAGGTAAATTCATGTTACTGAAACATACATTTTATGGTAAAATTAACTATTTCTGTTCGTTTGCTCTTTCAGTGACACGGTGTTTCAAAATGATTCCCGCTATATGAACACAATATCGATCGGAACTGCTGAATCGCAATTACTACTTTGTGAAAGTGAAATGAACTTCACCAATTCGGGCTTTAGGATACGTGATTGGATGACTTGACTCGTTACAAGAAATCAATACCCTGCATTGTCCTTGGCCGAGGAAACTAGCAAAATATTACACTTATACGGCAACTCGGCCTACGACCTTCATTGGAATGCACCTACGATATCCGAACACGGTAAAAATGCTCTTTCTTAAGATGTTATAAATTATGAATTGCTCTGCCTTCAATGCACACTTTTCCTATACCGACGCTAATTCTTAATTATACCTGGTATTCTAACTATTCTAATTATTATTATTATGCCTTGTGCCGTCTCCTTGTTTGGAAGAGTAAAATTAAATGAAAAATCTGACTTTTCTCTTTGGAATTAATTGTAATTAATTTTCTTTTCTCCAGATTCTTTCTCTAAAATTTACTTAGATCCTACACAAGCTCGCCAATGTTACATGTGAGGGCTTGGCTGATGAGTTTATTGCTTGATTTACGTAATTTTTATAAGGCCCTGCATGCCAAGGACACACGTAACCTGTCAATGAAGCTAGAAATTAACCTCAAAGACAGCTGTTTAAAGACTCAAGGTCGCCAGTCGAGGGAAATTAACCTCAACACAAAGAATATGCCGTTAATTAAGGAAATTACGATAAACGTCGACCTACTTCGGACGCAGTCAATCTCTACTCATTAATGTAGTATTAAAAACACAACGGCTCTTCCGAACAATGGGTTTGAGACACAAGGCTGCATAAAGAATTTGAAATATCTTGTTCAACCTTCCCTAATTCCTAGTTGCTTCACTGGGATAGTTGAAGGTCGCTAAACAATAGAAATAATGCTTAATCTAGACTTCGTACAAGCAAGTTGTGGCTTGGTAATCTAATAATTAGGGTGGCGGAAGGACGAAACAAGGAAACTGGAAATACAGAAAAAGGGGCTAGTAATTGACGAAGTTTTGAACAAAACACAGACTTTACCTTGGACGACTAGTTGTTGACTAATTGTTGTGCATACAACAGACGATTGGAAGTTGTGGGATGAATTCGCCACTTCACTACTAACATAGACTATAAACAAAGAGACAAAGGGGCCGAGACGCATAGAGCATGCGTCCGTGACGGAAGTCTGTTTCTCTCTGCTTCTCCGACCTAGCTGGGTCAAAACAGGGGCGTCCGTTCATGCCCTCAGGGTCTGAAACTTTGTCAAAACATTCGCCGAAGAGAACGGGTAAAGAAAGCTTAAGGCCACCTAACATAAGGTTGATTATGGAAATATTCCTATGGGGGTTAAATCCCTAATGCTACTGAGTTCTTGCTACGAACGACGTTAAAAGTTTGAACTGTCTACGCGACCCTGCCGATACACCCGTCTTTTTCCGCCTTGGCCAGTCTGATATTACTACAAATAAATGTGTCGAGGGCGAACAGCAGAAATATTAAAATATATATATATATATATATATATATATATATATATATATATATATATAATTATCCCCTCAGGAAATTGAAGCAGGGGATTGCAAAGCCTTTTGCCTATAGAATATAGCTTAAAGATTTTGCGCTCCGCTGTTTTACTTTCCTCGTGGCCTTATACTCTGTGTATTTGATATCATCTGGTTATTCTGCCATACATATATGTATATATACTGTATATATATATATATATATATATATATATATATATATATATATATATATATATATATATATATATATATATATATATATAATATATATATATATACATACATATGTATTCATATGTATATATCTTTATTATATATAAAAATGGATATATGTTTGTATGTGTGTGTATGTTCCGTCATAACTCTGAAATTCATCGAGCAATTTCAACCAAAACTGGTAAACGTATGACTTACTATCTAGAAAAGAATACTGTGGGGATAAGACATCACTACCACCAAAGGGGATTGGGGGTGGGAAGGGCTTCCCTGAAGACTTAGTAACTAAATAAACTCTACGTGTTTATCATACCTCGTTTTGATATACATCTGGCTTACTATCTGGAAAAGAATACAGTGGGAGTAAGACATCACCGGCACCTTAGGGGGTTGGGGATGGGAAGGGGGTGACATGTAAAGATAACAGAAAACGACAGATACTGGTGCGTAATCCATAGTTTTCGAGGTCGTTAAGATGAATAAGGGCACTCCTGATGCCTTTTAAGTCCTATTTCATTCCCGATAAGAAAAGGAGGGGCGGGGGTGAGGAGGGTTAAAAAATAAAATGTCAAAATTGACTTATATTGGTGTCCAATCCATTGTTTTCGAGGTCGCTTTAAGTCCAAGTTCAGCCCCGATAGGAATGGGGGTTGAGAAGGGGTGAAATCTAAAATGTCAAAAATGCGGGGCAATGTAATTGAAGCAACTATCTTAACAGGACAGAGAGAGAGAGAGAGAGAGAGAGAGAGAGTAGAGGTTGT
>NC_089756.1:15311225-15323725 GCF_040412425.1 Macrobrachium rosenbergii
GAACCGTCTGTAAAATATATATGGTGCAAGAAGCGGTTGGTTGAGAAATGTGGAGATATGTAAAAAAAAGAAAAAATTAGTAAAACGTTTGGTGTACTTGAAAGGATGGATGACAGTATTCGAGATTTTCTTGGTCATGTGGAAAGAAAGGAAGACGGTAGGTTAATGACAAGAGTGTGTAATTCATGTGTTAGACGGAAGGAGGAGAGGAAGACCTGCTGTAGAATTGGTTGGATAAACCGTCTGTAAGATAAGGGTGATTGGCATATGTGTATACCAGGGGTGGGGGTGACACGGCACACAGATGATGAACTTTAGTGGACGGTGAATGAGGGGTCTAACGTTGCTGAAGTTTTACTGTTGTTGAAAATTAAGCTGGCTGTATGCCAGCAAGGGCTCTTCCACCTTGAGCTGCTTGTAGCAAGTGATGTTATCTGTAACGATAAAGGATTGAATGAATTTAAAGGAGAAGAAGAAAAGGATGGGTATAGCTACCTATAAGTAAGAGAAAAAGTTCAACAGTGAAGAATAGGATCTTGGTAAGGCGAAGCAAGCCAGAAAGGAAAGGGTAAACAATCGTAGATCAATTTTGCCCCTTTTCCTTCCGAGCTTTAGGGAAAAAAATCGATCTACGATTGCCATTGTATTTTTTTCTGGAGTTACATCCATTAGGGAAAATTACTTGATATTAAAATAAGAAAAACTGCATGCACGCTCATTCTCATGCATGGCCAAATCTGTCGCGGTTGGCCGTCAATATTTACACCAAGATGGTGATCGTGATTTGGTCGTAGACCTGTAATATCTAGGTCGAAGATAGGTCCGGTTTTGTCGTGAATCACTGCTTTGGTCTTGGTACTCGGACTTTCTCCTGGGATATTTGTCTCTGAATAATAGAATTCTATCATAATAGAACTCCATAGAAACTCCTGAGCTTTCCTGTCCCACCTTGTCAAATCATGTTTGGTTCACTGCAGCGTTGTCTTGTTGGTGTCGTGTGTTGCTTGTGAGTGGTCTTACTCTGTCGAAATGTCAAGAGGTTAATAAGACAACGCAAGAATAGTTTTTGGACAGACTGCCAATTTTTTTTTCACTTGTAATCGTGACAATTGTCAGCTAAATGGTGCCCTGTGTGAACCCTGCGTAAAGGTGACATTCACGTCTTATGAAATTTTGTCTTGACAGCCAGTCCTGAAAACAAAGTAAATATACTGCTTGCGAAGTTCTTTAAGAATAAAGAGTCTGTAACAATGGCAACTTACTAAAGGCATCTTCTTACACAATTGTCATTTGAAGGCATATTTTTTTCTTTTTGTAGGATTACTTACCGCTGATTGATATTGGATAAACCGTTTCGATGTCACAACAAAAGAAACTAAATTGACCAACTTCTAGGCAACGATTTATATACCTCGATGCTAGAAAAGACAAATAAAAAAAAAAAATATAAAAAATTTCATTCTGAAAATTTGCTATTTTCCTGTCGTAGGTTTTTTTTTTTGTCAGTGATGGTTGTTTGTAATTACCTCCAACAAGCAGGTCGTATTATTCGTTCGAGTCTCCTTGGATCTTCACGAAAATTTACCTAAGGTAAATTAGTTCTTGGGAGAGACAAGAATGTCACTGTTTTTAGGGGTAGGTTGCTCAATTTCTGAACACTCTTATTTTAATTGTATTTTCTTGCGTCAGGTAGGCTTGCTCTACCTTGACGGTTGAGTAGCTCTCTAACAGTATTAATGTTGCATTCTAAAAAAATTCCGCTTATGTAAGTGTTACAGGCGTCGCTCTTTAAATAACAGAATCAAGACATCCTGAAAGAAAAAAATCCTTTTTTATTTTTTCCAACAGACAAGCCTTCTCTTTCACATGGCATGGCTGGAACGCTGCAAAGATAATCTGAGTGTGGATCCTTATATATATATATATATATTTAGGAGCGTCGCATTCATGCATTGAAACTTTCCTTTATGCTTTGACTGCCTGCCGTAGGTTTCCTTGATACCATCTTCCTCGTAGCTCATATTTAGCAAACACTGGCGATGGCAGATGCAGCTACAAGCACCCCGCCAAGGGAGATAAACCCTTAAACGCTTTCAAATAGGATAATCTCATGAATGCTACGACGCGCTATAAGCTGATAGCTACCTCCATGTACCATAATCCCAGTGCCTCTCGAGGTAGCATGCAGAAGCTCCTTTGTGGTCAACTTCGCAGGAAAAATATAATATTCAGAAGGAGACCCCTCTTAAGAGATCAGCTATCATAAATGTCCATCCCTCCGAGGCCCGTCCGGTGAGCTATTAGCCTGTTATTTATTCTGTGTGTCTTCCAGGTGAATGAAGCAGATAGTATCTGGGGCGGATAAAGCACCGTTGCCAGGCGCGTTTTTCGGGTTTTACCGAAGATGACCAGGTGCTGTGCGTGTATGTTTCTGCGCATGTTCATGTTAACATCGTAGAGGCATAAACAAAGAACTGAAATTGACTTCTTGAAATTTTCTTTCATAGATATAAAATCTTTCTCAGGTTGCTTTAGGAAAACCAGAGGTTAACAGAAGTCTTTTTTTTTCATCTTAGTTTCATGTATTTACTTGTGTTTTTAAATATTAATTTTTGTGTTCTTCTCTGTACAATTTTATGCTAGAGATCTAGCCTGTACGTTCCATGAGACCCCTGCTTGTTAAATATCGATTTTTATTTTTTAATAGTCAGAAAGGAAATAGAAGTATGTCCTTTCTCGAATGGTTAGTTATTATTCTTTGAACCAGACAGTCAACACCGATGGTGTTGATTATTGCTATATTAAGCAGGCCTTATGCCATGATAGGGTTTACATAAAGTGAGCAAAGTAAATTTATACATCATCGCCAAATTCCATTCATGATGGAGTAAGGCACGAGGATAAAGACGGTTATGATATATTATATTAGAAAGTTACATGTTACGACAGTCTTGTTCCTGTTACAAACTATTTTATTTTAGCATAGAAAATATATGAAGTAATGTTATCGGTGTATTGCTTATATGCATATCATGTCTTAATAAAATATATGTATTACGTATTGTATACTAGACAACACACACACACACACACACACACACACACACACACACATCACATATATATATATATATATATATATATATATATATATATATATATATATATATATATATATATACATATATATATATATATTCAGTTTCAGTCTTTGGTCTTATTTTTTTATCACATTTGGGCATTTTGTTGAGTAGAAGCATGGTGGATGTATTTATGGTACGGCAATGCATCTTGCCATATGTATTCTCAAGTTTCTGTTCAAGAAATCCCATGCTTCAGTTTGTAGCAGATATGAATCCAAATGGAATTAAGCAGTGCACAATAAATCGCGTTGATCCGACTGCAGGGGACTTTCATCAGCCAACCCCACCCCCACCCCAACAAAAAAAAAAACAGTCCACCAATTCCTCCGAGAAGGCTTTGAGAGGTTTTCTTCAGAATGATTCAACTTGAAAATCATACTATCCCCTCCCCTCCCCTCCTCCCCCCTCCCAGACCGAAAGAAATCACTTAATTTGACTGCAAGAGTTTTGTCCAAGGAACTCATTTATTCCAGTTTCCACGCAGTAAATCTCCCCAATTAAACTAATGAGACATTTCTCTTGAGTCATACCGGTGTATATCCCAGAGGAAGCAGTCTAAATCAGTCTCCACTGAATCAGTCCTTTAGTCAGTTAAAGGTGGCATTCTCACGATGATCACCACATTCTAGCCGGTGTACAAAAAAAAGAAAAACAAATCCCTTCTCTTTGTCACACTGACTCAGTTGGTAAGATGGGTTCTGAGGTCTACACCAGGTCTCTTATACCCTGTAACTATTTACTACTGTTACGGGACATTCATAAGGCAAGAATCATTGCTGGCATAAGGCCAGCTTAATCTAAAACTAACCAGCCTTGTCAGACTGCAGGGTCTTCCCCGGAGGAATCAATGCCACTGAGTCTCCTTCTTTGGTCAGACTGCAGGTTTGCTCCCAGTCTAATGACTCCCGCGAGTCCACGTTAGATTGCATGCAGTAGTCGTTCCTGAAATAATCCATCCACCTAACTTTCTGTGGAGGAAAAATATGCGTACGTAACTGCGATAGCCGTTGCCAAAGGGCTCAAAATCCAAGTTATGCATGGTTTACCTAGAGTATGACTTTCGGAGTCATTCAGGCAGACCGCATAACCCTCCCCTCCCCCAGTAGTCTCCCACCGCACTTGGGAACCGCTTGGCCGTAACACCCCTCATGCCAGCCACAAACAACCTTAGTCTTTATGGCACCGTTTTCCATTTGGTCTTCATGGGAAACTGAGTTTTCTTAGAAACAGAGGATTAGCATTTTCTTGGTCTTCAAACAGTAATTAAAGAGAGAGGTCGGTGTCCTGTGATCCTCAGATAGCGACAAGAAGGGCCACTAATTTAGTTTGCTCTCCCTTTCTCACTATATATATATATATATATATATATATATATATATATATATATATATATATCATATATATATATATATATATATATAAATATATATTTAAGATATATGCATATATATATATAAATATATATATATATATATATATATATATATATATATATATATATATATATATATATATATATATATATATATAAATATATATATTTAAGATATATGCTATATATATAAAATATATATATATATATATATATATATATATATATATATATATATATATAAATATATATATATAATGTCAGCACATGTGAGAATGTACATTACACAACAGGTAATAATATATGAGATATGCCCACCGTGTACATTATTATCATAACAAATTATTAGACATTTTCTGTAACTGACAGATTTTTCCTTTATTAGTTTCGAGAAAACGCAAAGAAAAATTTCGACTGATTCAAAGTTGGGATAGAAAGTTTTAAGTAAAGGGGAAAGAGAAACGTCTTTGAAAAATTAACACGTAAAATGGGATTGAAGTATATAAAATATAAGATTAAAATGAATGGACAGTTACCTCTGCTGTCTTTTTAGTATATTTTTTTTTTTCAATAAACGTAAGATTGTATACATCTCTAATCCCACTTATATATATGGATCCTTTAAGTCAAATGGTTGTCACTCATCGCACAAACAAGGTAAACAAATTACCCTAGTTCTGTAATTCTCTGGTCTAGTTATCGTGGAGTCTTAGCCCAAGTGAGTACCTTAACTTTTAGGGAGCACGAGAGTCACCTAGAACGCCTAGTTACGTGCAAAAGACACGTTTGAAGAAAAAATGCTGTCATGGATATAAACGGAAAACTGCGAGGACTGTTTAAATTCCTGATAACGGATTATTCGAGAACATAAATCATTAAATTATAATAAAGAAAAACAGTGTCAGTGATGAAATAATTCTTGCTACTGACAGCCTGTTTCGTGAACTTGTAAGGAACGACAGGAGAATATGATTGGAAAAGACAGTGGATGGAAGGAAGGGTCTATCATGTGTAGATTTCTATTGTTATATTCTAATGAGTGCTCAAATAAAACTTAATATAATACACCATATGCATCGGTAAACTTGATGCACGGCTAATATTCATTGCATCGTCATTGAGTGACAATTTATTACACACAACTGTAGACACGTAAGTTTGGCAATGAAGGGTAAAATATATATACATGGGCATAACTTTTCTGTATGTTATTTTGTATAAAAAGCCATGAACGCGTAGCAAATGGTAAAATTAAAAAGCAATTCTAAGAATGTTCTGACATAGTCTACAACCCCAGAACGCGAGGTCATTGCCACTGGACAATCCTGAATCTTGAGAGTATCAAGCAAATAATCTGAGTCCTGAGGCAGATGCACTGCAAGAATCAAGCTTCCTATCAAGCCTGCTATCATAGCGTGTGTCAGTGGGGCTGTTAGCGATTTATTGGTTTTTGGCTGTCGGTGTAATAATGATCCGCCAAGAGGGCTAAAAAAAAAACGAGAGACGAAAAGTGCCCAGACGCAGCGTCAGGTATTCAATCAGACGGGCGATTTATCGCAGCGCGATGATCAGTTGGCCAAAACGATAAACGGAATTTGAGAAAAAAGAAGGCTGAGAGGCGATTGTCCTGTCTCCTTCGCTTAAAAGCAGTAGCAAGAAATCGCTGGGTCGTAAAACATCGAGAGATTTATCGATTAGGCTTCTCATCTCTCACCCAAAAGCGTCCTCCGAATGCCCCTTAGCGGTGCAACACACTGCCATGATGAAATTTGCAGGTTTCTGATCAGGAATGCAGTGAAAAAAATTGTAGCTGAAACTGTGAAACTGAATGAAATGAACATTATTCCCTGACAAAGGATCTCCTAAAGGAAAAGACGGCTTGTTAATAATGAGAGAAAGATCTCTCTCGGCTAAAGAATATAAGAAAACTAGTAAAAAGGGACTCAAAGACAGGACACAATGACCCAAGCCTTATGAAAACACAGACCGAAGATTAGAAACAGACGTGATCTGTTCGTTAAGAACAGAGGAGAAACCGGTGTCTATAAAACCCTTCTTGAAAAGTTGGAAGTGTAGGTAAATGCACTAGACTCCCAGATGAACCTAGAGACACTAAGTCATTCTCTTTAATAAGAGGTTTCGTTTGGGCATAGCGCGTAAATTTTTGTACCATTCTGTAGCATAAGGAAAATAAATATTTTTACTTTGTCGTCAGCTGTATATTTTGATAGTGCCGTAAACCAAGCTGCTTTGTTATTTATTTATATATTGAGTTTTGCAGTCAACCAACTGTTTATAATCAGAAATAAAAGGAGAGAAAGATGCAAAGTATGGTAGATCGATAAACAGTGAGCTATACAGAAAAATGTTCTTTTGATTTGTATTTAGATAATCTGGAAGATTATCCTCATTACAGAAGCATGCAGAATTTATTAAAAATTCTATAACAGCTTTAAAATCAACATAAAGAATATTGTGGGCATATTTAAATTTCATTGGCAAAGCTCCTCCGATTATAGAATATCAAATACATTGATATTTGATAGTGAAAAGAGTGTATTAATTATTTCTTTGGTTCTAGTAGTGTACAATTTGAATTTCTTTTACTAAATTAGGACATATAAAAGAGTATTTGTTTATTCGCCTGTTTAAAAAATTTCTGAAGTAGATTTATGGTCCTTTGAAAAAGTAAATATATATTTATATATATATATATATATATATATATATATATATATATATATATATATATATATATATAGATGCAACAGAAGAATTCCGTGGAAAGCGAGTCGAATAAGGAATAGGTAGACCAGTACTTGAGGAAACATTCTTTATTGCGACTAGTTTCGAGTTTCTAACACACCCCATCATCAGGCATCTACAATAACAAATAAATACAATGAAAGAAAAAAAAACACTCATTAAAATGAAATAAAATTAAACATCAGAACTAACTACCAAGAATTAAAATTGAACAATACCGTTTAACCTATAAAAGCAAGAGTCAAGAGAGGAATACAAGGCAAATACAAAGATAGTTACAGAAGATAGACACAGAATTAAAAACAAAGCAACTCAACTGACCGTTCATTATTACAGAGTGATGGTTTTTCTTTGATGGTATATAATGTTTCAATTGTGGTTAGCTCCACATCACTAGAACGACTGGCTAATATAGAAAAAGAATCTATACTCAGAGGATGGTCATGCTGATGGCAGTGCTCACGAATGGCACTAAATGCTTGTTTGTTAAGTGGCCTGTTTGTTCTAATTGATCGGCCTAGGTGTTCAAAGGCACGGGCCCGAAACTGGCGCTTTGATTTACCAATATAAGTTGCATTACAGCAACTACATGTATACCATAGACTACAGATGACTGTAGGTCTTTGGGCACCGTGTCTTTGAACTTGAAAAACTTTTGTATTACATTTTTAGGTCTGAATATGACTCTGAGACTAACTTGAGGTAAAATTCAATAGTAATTTAGATAAACGGTTTCTCAAGGAAAACTGCTTTTACCCATGTAGGGCAAGGAAAAATAAATTGTAGCTTTGTTTACTGTCACTTTTGGGGACGTGATTCATTAGTTTTTGGAGTTGTTTGCCAATGTATGTGTCAATAAATTTAGCACCGAATCCATTATGAAAAAGAATATCTTTGATACAAGAAAATTCAAAATGTAAGCTAAAATAATTGGAACAAATCTGGAATGCCCTAGTCACTAAAGTTTTCACTAAGTTCCTCTTAAAATTAATAGGTATAAAAGATGAAAATTTGGTTGAGAGTCCGGTGAAAGTTGGTTTCTATACACCTCTGTATGAAACTCACTATCTTTGCGGCTTACGAGAACATCCAGAAAGGCCAGCTTTCCATCAGTCTCTATTTCTGACGTAAATGTGATATTTTCATGCTTCGAGTTTAAATACTCTAGAAACAAAGGAATGTGCGTGGGAGATCTGAAAATTAAAAAAGTGTCATCTACATAGCGTCTAAATAGAAGTGGTTTGAAAGATGCCGGACATTCGTTCAACCACCTAACCTCATGATATGCAAGAAAGGCATTAGCCAACGTTGGACCCAGTGGATTTCCCATGGCAACCCCATCCTTCTGCTTATAAACCTTTTCATTGAAGATGAAAAAGCAATCGGTTGCTGCTAGAGATAAAAGTTTATGAAGTTGAGGTTTTGTAAAATATAGAATTTTATCAGAATCACTGTATAAATTATTAATGCAAATTATTAATGCAAATTTTAAGAGGATTATTTTAGCTTACATTTTGAATTTTCTTGTATCAAAGATATTCTTTTTCATAATGGATTCGGTGCTAAATTTATTGACACATACATTGGCAAACAACTCCAAAAAACTAATGAATCCACGTCCCCCAAAAGTGACAGTAAACAAAGCTACAATTTATTTTTCCTTGCCCTACATGGGTAAAAGCAGTTTTTCCTTGAGAAACCGTTTATCTAAATTACTATTGGAATTTTACCTCAAGTTAGTCTCAGAGTCATATTCAGACCTAAAAATGTAATACAAAAAAGTTTTTCAAGTTCAAAGACACGGCGCCCAAAGACCTACAGTCATCTGTAGTCTATAAATACATGTAGTTGCTGTAATGCAACTTATATTGGTAAAATCAAAGCGCCAGTTTCGGGTCCGTGCCTTTGAACACCTAGGCCGATCAATTAGAACAAACAGGCCACTTAACAAACAAGCATTTAGTGCCATTCGTGAGCACTGCCACCAGCATGACCATCCTCTGAGTATAGATTCTTTTTCTATATTAGCCAGTCGTTCTAGTGATGTGGAGCTAACCACAATTGAAACATTATATACCATCAAAGAAAAAACCATCACTCTGTAATAATGAACGGTCAGTTGAGTTGCTTTGTTTTTAATTCTGTGTCTATCTTCTGTAACTATCTTTGTATTTGCCTTGTATTCCTCTCTTGACTCTTGCTTTTATAGGTTAAACGGTATTGTTCAATTTTAATTCTTGGTAGTTAGTTCTGATGTTTAATTTTATTTCATTTTAATGAGTGTTTTTTCTTTCATTGTATTTATTTGTTATTTTAGATGCCTGATGATGGGGTGTGTTAGAACCTCGAAACTAGTCGCAATAAAGAATGTTTCCTCAAGTACTGGTCTACCTATTCCTTATATATATATATATATATATATATATATATATATATATATATATATATATATATATATATATATATATATATATATATATATATATATATATATATATACACATACACACACATTATGTTAAGACTTTTAGCGAACTATGTGCTGGCCTGTGAAAAGGGTGTATCTGGTGCAGGTGGCATTTATGTTGACGTTGGTGGTTTCCGCAGTTAGATACAGCGGGTATCTGACGTGTTCATTTGTGCCTTCTGATCAGGGCCAAAATGCATGGAGACAACGTGACAGATTGATGGAAGCGTTGTGTCGTCACGCTTCCGGGGATGGGTTATTAAGTGAGTGCTTACATATGTGCTCTCTCTGATGGTATATCATGAGAAGAACCATACAATAGCTATTCACTTGGATTTGCGGCTGGTGTGATTCGCTCTTTGAACTGTGTTAAGCGGCTATTACACGGGCGAATTTTCACGCAGCGCGGGTCCGTTCGCTCAGCATTTGCTGAACAAACGCTCAGTACGTCCAGCAAAACCCGATTCGCGTATACCCATCACTGCTGGGTGAAATCGCCAGCATTTGTTTACATTCGTTCGGCGGTCGACGTTCACGTGTACGAGCTACAGAGCATCGTCAAGAACATCATCATGCCTGTGCAATGGACATTTAAGATTGAGGAGAGCCTTATTGCAAAAGTGAGATCGCGACCAATCCTGTGGAATCCAAGGGATCCGTCCTACAACAAGAAAACCCTTAAAAAGTACTTGTATGGCGAGATAGTGAGGGAACTTCAAGAAGCGTTTCCACATGTAGAAGGAATTAATGATGCAGGTATGTATATTGTTTTTATGTAGTCACTATTTAGTTTTATAGTAGTAGTAGAACACTTTAGGCCATATTTGGTTGTGTGAAGTAAGGTAATCAGCAAAATCATGGCCTAGCTAGGCCATGCAAAGCCATGGCCTAGCTGGGCTAGGCAAAGCAATGGCCTTGCTAGGCTATGCAATACTATGACCTAGCTAGGCTATTCCTTTCATAGTTCTGTGGCCGGCCAATGTTAGAGAACTGCCATTAGAGGCTAGCTTAACCATAAACACCAACCTAACCTTTGTCAGTCATGTGATATGATACCATTAGCATGTGACAATATGTAATATGGGTTATTTCGTGATAAATACTTTATTAACACTCAACTAGTGGCAAGCCTACTCATATTGCTTAATATACTGTAACAGATATAAGCTAGAATTCAGAGGACATAACGGCACTCTGGGTAGGATAGCATAATTTGAGTATCAAACAGCACCATTATCATTTTTTTGGTGTTTAATTTAGGAAAAGTTATAGTAGAAAAGTTGTTTATATTGTCCTAAAATGTAAGTATGTGAAGGTGGAACTCTTAAAGGGGCCTTGGGGCGTAGCCCCCAGCTAGAATTAACCAAGTTAGGGACAGGTTAGGTAGGTGTTTTGGGTTAGGCTAGTGCCCTATAATGTCCTAAAACACCTACCTAACCTCCTGACCTGTCACTGAATTATTGCATGGTTACTATGAGAAATTCTGAATATTGACTATTCACATCTCAAATGTTGCATGTACATAGAGGGAAATTGTCTTAAGTGTCGTTTCATTGAACAAGTATGAACATACGCTGGCCAAAGGCCCTTTGGATCCCCGTATTGAGTATTTTAGAATTTGTTTTTTGTTTTTGGATACCAGCCTTAAAAGTTGAAATTCTCACCTAACATACTTAGCCTGGCCAGGAGGCTTCACCCCCTGGATCCCCTGTTGTGCCAACTTATAAAATACCCCTTTCATTTCATTATTTCTATGATTATTATAAGTTAATCAAAATACCCCTATCATTTCATTATTTCTATGATTATTATAAGTTAATAAAAATACCCCTTTCATTTCATTATTTCTATGATTATTGTAAGTTAATCAAACTTGAATTTTTCTCTTGCAGATGCTGTAATGATGAAGTTTAGTAGCTAAAAAACATCATTTCGGAGGGAGCTGGCTAAAATCAAACGAGTAAAAAGTGGCTCAGGAGGAGACTATGTTCCAAAATGGAGGCTCTTTGATTTGATGTTGTTCCTGACTGATGTTGTCACCCCAGGGAAGAGTACATCAAACCTTGAGACTACTGTGTCTGTAAGTATTAAGAATGTATGACTGTTTCAAGTATTGTATGTTTATTTTTGCATTTCAGATTTATTATAGAAGTTGCCTTAATTTGTATATTCCTTTTTATGATTTACCTTTTTTCAGCAGGAGTCCCAGTCCTCCCACCAGCAGGAGTCTCAGACCTTCAATCAGCAGGATTCCCAGTTATCCCAATCTCTTTTGGTACAAGTTGACTCCTATCAATCAGCAGGATTCCCAGTTATCCCAATCTCTTTTGGTACAAGTTGACTCCTATCAATCAGCAGGATTCCCAGTTATCCCAATCTCTTTTGGTACAAGTTGACTCCTATCAGTCTGATGATGAAGTCATCCATCAGCCATTGCAGACATTCAATTATGACAGTAGTGTAGATGACATTGATCTGCCTACCCCATCATCTTCACACTCTGTGCCAGGAACAAGTCGATCATCATCATCATCATCACGGAATAATGAAACGTGTGGTCGAACTCCTACTCCAAAACGTAAAAGGAATATGACACCAGAACATGCACCCAGTGCAACCGAGGTAGCATTATCGTTTTTAAAAACCACTGCACAAGCACAAAGGAAAGAAGACATCCCATACGCAGCAGGGGTTTTTGTAAAAGAAGTAATCTCTGAATTTCCTCGCCATAAACATCCAAAACTTATGCTTA
>NC_089756.1:15328725-15336225 GCF_040412425.1 Macrobrachium rosenbergii
ATTTGCCCATTTTATATAAGCTACCATCGAAAAGGCATCTTCAATTATATTTTTCGCATTTTTTGTAATGCCATTTTTAGGGCTAAAGAATTGATAAATGAAAAATTATGTAACTGCAGAAACAATAAGCACAAGTTATGGATACAGTTTGTTACAAAAAAGTCTTTAAGTAATTATTAGGCATGTCACACAACCACCAACGAAACAACTTCATAATTATCATTAGAATGAAAATGCTTTCTGCCATTATTGATGATGTCGTCGGAATGAAAGTTTCTCCAGCATTAGAACTAAAAAACTGTTACGTGCTTGGTTAGAGAAAGATTTCAAACGGGACCGTAGGTGTGTGTGCGTGTGTATGTGTGTCCAGAACCCAGTAGCCAGCGGTTATCCACAGAAAGACTCGTTAGTTACGGCTGGCCTGTCCCTCTTGTTCTCACGCAAACATATTCGGAGTACATATCCGCACGCATATCTTCATTCTGGCTGCGTGTTTGCTCATCCTTGTTCATCAGTAATTTAATTTGAATTTTCTCATTGTTCTAGGTTTTAGGTAACCGTAGATCTTTTTGTCGTTGTTATTTTCAAGGGACTTACGGAAACTGTTGGGTAGCTATTCCATCGCTTCTTTTACCTTACGTGGATTTTTTTTGTAATGTCGTGTGGCCTGAATGTGATGTCACTGACATATGTTTGAGATGTCACGAGAGCGGTCGATTTCACGGTAAATTAATCGGGAATTTTTACTCAAGTGGGACTTTCCATAGCTCCAGAAATTTATTTTATAGGAACACCATTATGAATGCTCCAGTTATCTACATGTGCATAGAATTCCCCAAAAATATACACCCAGGCTTAGGGAGAGTTTTATTACAAGAATACGCAGACCAAAGGCTCTATCACAAGAAATAAGGATTTCGAGTACAAATTGTCGTAGAAAATGAAATACTTTTCTGTATTAGGGTGTAAATTCTGTGTTGTGAGCTCAGAAGTACAGGAAGTAATAGCTTCAAAGCGTTAATTCTTGCTGTAGGTTATGCAGAACTACAAGATGCAATGTAGATAATGGGTAGAAACACCTCAGAGCGAACCGAGTGAAGACGTTGATCGATAATGAAGGAATAGATGCCTGTCGTAGATGGCGATTGATGGGTATTATTGAAGCTTTATCAAGATTGAAAGGCTCCAGGTAAAAATGGATTACTGGAAGGCTGCGAAGGACGAAGCATGTTTTTTCTTTTTCTACCACTGCTCAATCTGCATATCCTCCAAAAATATCATGGGAGAGCCAGTACAGCTCGAAAAGCTATTACTCGAAATTATGTCAGAGGAGAAAAAAGGAGAGAACCGCTCGGTCAGAGGATGATAAAAAAAAACCTTAAGGGGTTATTTAGGGGCTTTATTTCCTTGTAGCAATACATTGACATGACGTGTCAGAAAGTTTGGACTATACATATGTATATGTGTATATATATATATATATATATATATATATATATATATATATATATATATATATATATATATATATAATACGCACGAATAATAACCATTATAAATCTCATTTAAAGGACGCATCTTTCTTCTAGGAACTTGCTTTGTTTTTGACGTGCCTGAATTTCCTATGCATATTTTATTCAGTAAAGCGCCTTCTTTCACTAATGAAGATTTCCCTTATGCAGCGCCCCCATTAGTTCATGAATGGTTTAGTACCTGTGTACGAAAAGCCTCTTAATGCTAATTAGGGAGAAAGGAAACCTGATTTACCTGACGTGCAAAGGAAGCAAAAGGTGGAAGACTCACCTTCGCTGAATCTAATTAAAGCAGCGGGTGGCTCGAACGTGGGCCATCATCGTCTATCAAATTCGCCCGTGAGAGAGCTCCGTGCTCTATGTTATCCAAGTGATATCCCTCCTCGGATGTTCCTCTTTGGTGTTATCGTCCAATGCGTTATCCGAATCTTAGGCCACCCACTCACTTAACTCATTCCAGTTATGCGTTGTTCCCTTTTTGATATGTTTATTCATGCACCTTCTTTGTTCACATGGTATAATGAGATCTCCAACAGGCGAGGCATCCGAGAGCAACATCGCTCATCTGCGTTTTTAAGTTGTATTGTAATTTGGATTTTAATTTCGTTAGCCCCAGCATTCTTCAAAACAACGTCGTGCCAAGGATACCCACGTAGAGGCAAGCTGGGCGGGCATGAAGTAGTCAGGTTTCCTAAAACAGGTCGTTTAATTTATTTAGTCTTATTTGCCTTGTCTGAACATTGACTTTCCCAGATATGCGAACACCCGCTCCTACATCATGTTTGTGGCATCCGGCCGCATAAAAGAACAGATTCCGGCATACTTATTGTATGTTTATCAAGCTTAAGAAGCCATTCCCGTGCACGGTAACGTACCGTTAAAGCTTTCGTCTTAATTACCCGAGTTAGCGGACTATACCAGCGAATGTTTATGCAAAAGCCGCCATAAAGCCTGACGTGAAGTAGGAAATTCTGCGCAGTTTTGACAATCACTCGGGTAGGTTATAGACGGTTCCTTCGTGTTTATGACTAATTAGTAGTGGGTGTTTGTGCTATTTATCAACATCATTACTTTTATTTTTATGCACCTGCCTGCGATGACCGCAAATTAAGCGCGGTGGAAACCCCAGAACCTACACACACACACACACACACACACACACACACACACACACACACACATCACGAGGCCCATGGGATGTTTTGGGTAATGATGCCACCTCTGACCGATGGGGAATGCGGCCGAGGGACTTAACTTTATGGACAATAAGATGGCATGCAATTATCTCTCTCTCTCTCTCTCTCTCTCTCTCTCTCTCTCTCTCTCTCTCTCTCTCTCTCAGGCGCAGCAATGCCTAATATATGCTCTGGAGAGATTTGTGGACACACACACACACACTCCCTCTCTCTCTCTCTCTCTCTCTCTCTCTCTCTTTCTCTCTCTCAGGCGCAGCAATGCCTAATCTATGCTCTTGAGAGATTTGTGTACAATCTCTCTCTCTCTCTCTCTCTCTCTCTCTCTCTCTCTCTCTCTCTCTCTCTCTCTCTCTCTCTCTCTCTCTCTCTCTCAGGCGCAACAATGCCTAATATATGCTCTTGAGAGATTTGTGTACACACTCTCTCTCTCTCTCTCTCTCTCTCTCTCTCTCTCTCTCTTAGGCGCAGCACTGCCTGCTATATGCTCTTGAGAGATTTGTATACTCTCTCTCTCTCTCTCTCTCTCTCTCTCTCTCTCTCTTGTTGAGCAATCGGTGATTTATATCACATACTTTTATACTCTCGCTTTCCCTCCCATATTCAACAGTACCTGAGTTATCTATCAGAATCTCTCTCTCTCTCTCTCTCTCTCTCTCTCTCTCTCTCTCTCTCTCTCTCTCTCTCTCTCTCTCTCTCTCTCTCTCTCTCTGATAGGAGCGTACTGGAGAAAATACACGTGAGAATATCATGAATGAGAGAAGCATTTGAGAACAATACCTTGTGGATAATCTCGGCATGAACGGAATTTTTCATGAGTATAATATGACATTAAAGGAGATAAATGATACAATAAGTCCATTTGTATCACATGGCAAGTGCAAGTACTTCTTCGCATGGGATGATGATTCACGCTATGTAATATTGTTCAAAACACTTTATGAATCAGTGAATAGTGATAAGTTATCAGGTACTGTTGATGGCATAAACCAGTATGTAGGGAAGGGATATAGAAAAGTAAAATGAGAAAACAGAGTGCTTCAGGGAAATGAAGTATTCAGGATTGCTGATTCTGGTGTGTGCAACTTCGATAAGAAGTTGAAAAGTAGTGTCTTATGTTTACTTTATACGACAGGAGAGGTATGAGAAGTGATCATGTTAAATTTGGGCCTCCTGATTAGATTAGAGATTGGAATCCTGAAAGTGTTTGCTTCAGATATCTACCAAAGATAGTCAGTAAAACAAGAAAAAGGTGTCTTGCCATTGGCTATGTTTTTCTGCCATAAAGTTCTGCATATATATATATATATATATATATATATATATATATATATATATATATATATATATATATATATATATATATATATATATATATATATATATATATATATATAATATATATATATATATAGTTAGATAGATATATCAATAATGTATATGTATATATATATATATATATATATATAGATCGATAGATGGATAGATATATAGATATATGTATGTATGTATGTATGTATGTATGTATGCATGTATATATATGTATATATATTATATATACAATATATATATATATATATATATATATATATATATATATATATATATATATATATATGTATATATATATATATATATATATATATATATATATATATATATATATATATATATATATATATATATATATATATATATATATATATATATATATATATATATATATATATATATATATATATATATAAATTAACATGAATGTTGATTGAACTTTATTCCATATTCATTATGTCCTTCTCTCGCTCTGTACTGTTTTTGCCTTCATGTAACGTTTTGGTCTCTGGTTTTTCCGACCGATTGAGTATCTATTTTTCCAAGACTTTTAATAGTATGGGAGAGACATCGACTTTGATCCTTTTTGGCTCGTCTCAAAAGTGTTTGCTCATTTCGAGTGATTTTGTTAACGATGATTTTGCAGATACTGAAATTTAACTTACTCTGGCATGTCTGAGTAGTATGTGCTTTGAAATATTACGACTTTAAGATTTTTTTGGCTGAAAATGGGAATCGGTGAACAATCAGAGAAAAAACTGAATTTAACTTTTTTTTAACTGGCATATTTCCGAGTCGGTTAAATTTTTCTTCCTGTATAAAATGATGTTCTTTGCAAAAATCAAACGGCAGTCCGAAGAGGTTATAGAGATTAATTTCTACTGTGAAAAAATCTTAAAAACTAAATATGAAATAAAGTTTGTGAATAGAACATGAAATGATTATCTAAAAAGATGCTGTTGTGCGTATCTTCATTTATTCATGTTGCATATTTTAATACTGGTGTTCATCATCCTCATATCAAATCCAAGCAGTGGACTTTCTTAGAAAAGGAATCCTTTTAGCATTCATATCTTCGGCGTAGTTACGCAACATTGCAAGGGCGTATAGCACCATTAAGCGAAATACGTTTAAGGGATGATGTCATATTTATCGTCGGGGAGAAAAGGCAGTTCCAAGCTGGCAGTGCATTATTACTGCCAAAGCAGTTTTCATTCGCAACGCTTGTTATCTTTACATTCTTGTGCCCCGCTGGGCGTCTTAATTATGTAAATACGCTGGGCAGCCGCATACCGGTGGATGTTGAGAGCTTAGCCTCACAGCGCGAGAGATTTCAGATTCTCTATGAAAAGATGATATCCAGGGACTTGGAAACCGTAGATGGTCCGTTTTGCCACCAAGCAGGATCATGTCATATTTTGTGCTGGGGAGGTCTAGTTATCGAAACATACTGGAGGCTGATTTCTGATATTTTTTCCTTGCAATTGCGTGCTTATGCTCTTCATCGGTGGCGGTCTGGTCTTACGAGATTATTATTCCGTGATTGTTTGTCTGTCAAAAGCAATGCCGCTGGCGTCAGTAGCAGCTTTGATTTGCTTTTCAAAGACGTTACAGTTGATTTAATGATATCAAACAAAGATGAATCTTTAGATAGCGTTATAAGTGTCGAGCACATCGCTTGTGTCATTGTTCAGGCTGATAATTAAAATGTAAATTATATTAATACATTTTTACCCCCGCCCCTTATTTTTGTTAAATAAGCTACGTCGGTGGTCCACAAGGGAGTCTAAAGGATTCGGCAGTCAGCCAGTTCACCAAACAAGGGCCATTATTTTTTCCCCCCCTCTTTTATTGTTTCTCCTTATGAAATCAATCAGAATTTTGGATATTTCTAACTCGGGGCAGGAAGTATGCGCACGAACCGGGTCTGCAAATAAAGTGATTTCACCCAGTGTGGTCTTGATGTCGGGTTCAGTTTTATAATAATCCTTTTCTGGACGACTTAATAATTTGGACTTGATGGTTAGGCACGATTTTCAGCTATGTTGAAATTCAAGCGAGATTTTTTTCTTAGATCAAGGTGAAGCCGGAATTTCAGCGTCGATAAGCCCAAGAGAGTATTTCGACTTTAATTAAGATTATGGTCGAATTTCAGTGGTCGTAAGTCTCAAGCCAGAATGTCACCTTTAAATAAGCTTAGGCACGAAGTTAAACTTGAATAAACTTAGACATGGATTATACCTTGATTAAACGAAGGCATGAAATTTACATTTTAATAAAGGTTAGGTGAACTGAACCTGCTTAATAAATGAACATGCTGTCATTCGTAGGGTGAAAGGATTAAGATGAAACAGAAAGAATAACATTTAAACTCGTCTCATCATATGAAGTGGGCTCATCTCATTTCATGAACTTAAACTATCACGTCACTTACTTTCTTTTCATTGAGATGGGGCCACGGGAAAAAAAATTCTTGATCCTAAAGAATAACTGCCGCTTTGATATCACAGTTCAGACAGATTGAAATTTTTGGAGAACCTGTAAAGCGGGCAAAGAGTACAAATTATACACACACACACACACACACACACACACACATATATATATATATATATATATATATATATATATATATATATATATATATATATATATATATATATATATATATATATATTGTGTGCTCTCTCTCTCTATATATATATATATATATATATATATATATATATATATATATATATATATATATATATATATATATATATATATATATGTGTGTGTGTGTGTGTGTGTGTGTGTGTGTGTGTGTGTGTGTGTGTCTCTGTGTGTAAAAATAACACTATAGCTTTATTTTTCATATATCTTGAAAATGATCTCATGAGTAAACATTGCGTGATAAGGTGGTACATGGCTTGTATTTAGCCATTACAAGACGTTTGAAGGAATGCGTGTCTCTTGATTTTCACCTTATAATGAGAGAGAGAGAGAGAGCGCATGTGTGTGTGTTTGCTCTCTCTCTCTCTCTCTCTCTCTCTCTCTCTCTCTCTCTCTCTCTCTCTCTCTCTCTCTCTCTCTCATTATAAGGTGAAAACAAGAGAAGCGAATTCCTTCAAGCCATGTAGTACCTTATCACGTAATGTTTGCTCATGAGAAAAGTATCAATATATACGAAGCCTTAATCTAAAAGTACACTTGATCATCCTCTTATATAAACTAGTTTTCTTACGAAAGTTCTTGCTCGGCTATTTTACAAGGGCGAAAATAATGTTCAGAAAGTTGGTTGGATGTTTTCCATCACGATAAGAGACTTTGTCATTGCTAATGTGCATACATTACCCACACAATAGCTCACTACAAACTGTTACCCAGTATATGCTCATTTGGTTTGGTTACTTCCTATTGAATAGGTTTGCTGCGCGAGCGAGGCGAGAAATTACATTCTA
>NC_089756.1:15341225-15351225 GCF_040412425.1 Macrobrachium rosenbergii
ATATGTATATGTATATATATATATATATATATATATATATATATATATATATATATAATGTGTGTATAATATATATATATATATATATATATATATATATATATATATATATATATATATATATATATATATATATATATATACATATATATATATATATATATATATATATATATATATATATATATATATATATATATATATATATATATATATATATATATTATATATATATATTATATATATATATATATATATATATATATATATATATATATATATATATATATATATATATATATATATATATATATATATATATTGTTTGAATGATCGAATCACGTCATGCATTGGCGTCACGGCGTAACGCCAATGCATGATGCGAATTCGATCGTTCAAACAATACTTTTATTTAAATTTATTAAGTAGCCTGAAGACCTAAATGAGAAATTCAGTGATGTGAAACCTTCAACAACAGAGATAATGTACATCTACAGTTGCCAAAAAATTAATTGGCTCTCAAACAATCTTGCCGAGAAGATTAGAAATCATATATGCAAAAAAAAGAGTATATATTCTTTTAGTGCTTATTTAAGATTTTGACGCTAACAATTAACGAATACTCATAATTCAGCCACGGACGTCCAGCCTCGCCATTGTTGCCTTGTGAGACTTATAGTTGTGTACACTATGTGTATTAAGTTCTCTAGATTACATGCAGCATTATTTTTCACTGTTATTTTTAAACTAATTTTATGGGATTTATCAAACAGAAATATTGGATGGCGGCAAACTTTCAAGGTGAAGTACTATGCATCAAGAATGCTTTTAAGCATGACTAATCTGCCCTGCATAAAAGCATTGCTAATGCATACAGCTGTGGTTTTTATTTTCATCTCAGATATGTTAGTCGCTGAATATTAAATTAAGCTGGCCTCGGGCCAACTCAGATTCTTGTACATAAGAGCAGCTCATAAGAAAACCTCGTGATCACTATAAATTCAGCGCGAGTCCAGATTTGGCTCATACTTTTTTTCATTCTCCTGTTCGATACACGAAAACATTAAAATGATACCCCAAGTCTGTCATAAGATATTCTTGTAAATGGGCCGTGAAACCAGCACATCCTTACCTGACTTGACCCGGACTGCGTGGTCCGGCCTTGATCTTCAACACCTATTTCCCTAACGCAGCAATAAATGTACATTGAGGCTTACCAAAACCACGCTGGGTAATGTGAGGGAGAGAATGAAGCACGCTCGGTGGATTGGCCATTATGGTTACTATGGTCACTAGGTGATTAGACATGTTATAATCAAATAAGACGGAATCCAATCTTGTTGCTCATGAATGTGCGCCTCCCTAGTCCTCCATTAATAGATGGAATGAAACTTTTCAAAAAAGGATTATAGATTATTTCCGTTTGGTAGAGGTTTAGTGAATTGGAAGTGTCTTATTTTAAATGGCTCAGAACTTCAGTCTTCGATGAACGCTTCATTGTGGTTTGCAAGTGCATAGGCTAAATACGCATGATCTTCAGTCTAAATGCCGATGGCAGTGTTAGTAAATACAGTGCAAATGACACATTTCTTATTTTTCTAAGTCATTTTAGGACGACACGGAAAAGTAAGAAATATTCTAAGAGGTTATTGTTGTAGATACCAGCGAGGAATTTTTTGTCTTTAAATTTTTAGTCAGAAAGTTACAGTAAGCAACCAATCTAGAGAGAATCCAGTGGTACTTCAGATGGCAATTGATGAATGCTAATAATAAAAGTTCATTTTAGCTTTCTTTAAATCTGACTTTAAAGACGATCCACAATAACGATGCATAATTAAAATGTGCTTCATGTATTAAGCCGCTTGCAACAGATAGTGGATGGTTAATGCGTTCTCTTTTTTTTTATGTAACTTTGAACCCTGTAAATAACAGGTTTTTGTTTGTCAGATTTAGCATTGATTAATAAAACTATATAAGTGACATTAAGAACGTCCTCGAAGGCGACAGTGTACGAAACTTAATTTAGACATTTAAAGATTAGGAGTATAAACGGAAGAAAGACCGTTAAATTAAAATGTGAACTAAAGGAACTAGTTAATGTGCCCTTGCACTGTCCTGTGCAGGGTGATAACTCGCAAGGAACCAAGATCGTGGGAGGGGAAGTCGGAAGAAGCAGTAGCCCCTTTGGAGGAAGAGGAAACCGCCGTCTGAACCTAGGGCAGGAAACCTTTTGCACTTCCTGAAGGAAGAAGGGAGAGAGAGAGAGAGAGAGAGAGAGAGAGAGAGAGAGAGAGAGATGTCAGAGACGGGACGGGGCTCATTAATTTCTTATTCCGTTGGAAAAATGTGCTCTGAAACCATTCAAGAAAGTAAACACTTAAACCTGAGAGAGAGAGAGAGAGAGAGAGAGAGAGAGAGAGAGAGAGAGAGAGAGAGAGAGAGAGAGAGAGAGAGAGATGGCTTTCCATTATACTATAACATGAATCCTGCTGTTAGTCAACATTTAAATGAACACAAGATAACTGAGAGAGAGAGAGAGAGAGAGAGAGAGAGAGAGAGAGAGAGAGAGCAAATGTTTGGGAACAAAAGTTTGAAAAAGAAAAGGAGTGAACGAGCTTAAGTAAAAGTGAAGAGTATAAAGAATTCGTGAAACTAGAAGAAAAAGAAGCAGTAGAAGAAGGATTGAGGTTTCAGGACACGTTGAGTGTCCGGGAGGTGTTTGTTGATCGTAGGGCTTCAGGCTTCGAGGCTTCATGGAAGGCCCTTGACTGGGAATGAACTATAATCTAATCTGAAATTTAAGTCGACTGTAAACATGCATTTTAGAATCCGGACAAAAGGCATTTTCGAGAATGAATGGGAAGAGCAAGAACGAGAGAGAGAGAGAGAGAGAGAGAGAGAGAGAGAGAGAGAGAGAGAGAGAGAGAGAGAGAGAGAATACTCTTGGGTGTGCAGAGTAAGACCATTCCACTTATGACTAATAAAAAAGTTATAGCTTTGCTGAATCGTTGCTAACGCTAAGTTAATTGTTAGCTCTTAAGACACGTGCAGGAAGAGGCAGTTTTCCTTTTTAAATTGCACTGGAAAGAATAACAGAGCTGTTACACAAATGCTACACATTCATTATTAGAAGCATGAAATTTGTGTGTACATATGTGTGTGCGCGTGTGTATGTATGATTTCATGAAAGAAATTAAAGGGCATATGAAAAAGTTGTTCCAAATTATATAAAGTCCAAGAATTGAAAGAAATGCGAAAGAGCGTTTCTTGGGGAAACTGAAACGGTGCTAGGCTAGTTTTGAAGACCGAGAAAGAGTGGTTGTGCTGGGTGATTTGAGTGGTACAGTAGGTGGCAGAAGAAGAGAGTGAAATTTGAGGGTAAAGAGTTTCCGGTGCAAATGAAAATATTCATAGTGGGAATTGGTTCAGGAAGGGACTTAATTGTTGAAAATATGTGGTTTCTAAAGAAGAATATTCATAAGTAAACTTGGGAAAGAGACAATGCTAAGTAGACACAATTGTTAGATTATGCTTTAGTACAAAGTAGAAGGCAGATTAAGTTAATAATGAGACAGGAAGGACTGGAGGTTTAACTGATCATTATATGGTTGAAGCAAATGTAAAAGTTGCTTGAAGTTTTAGCTGGAGTACAATTAAGACAAATTAGTTTAATAGAAAACATGTAAAAATAGCAGAAAAGCTGATACAAAGAAAAAGAACATTGATGTGGAAAGAATCTATAAGGAATAAGCAAAATTCAAGCGTATGAAGTTGTTCCTCGATTGTTGTTGAAAGTGGACGATAGAAGTTGGGATGAATTAGGCTAGAGTGAAAACCTTGAGTAGATTTGACATGTCTATGAAAGTGGCTGTTAAAAAGTGAAGGAAGGCTATTAAAAGATTTAAGCCTGGAAGCACATTAGGAGTTGATGAGATTTCAAGAGAGATGCAACAGTGTAGTAGTGAAAGCGCGATTAAGTAGGTGGCCAGGCATATAAGGTATATATGGTTGAAGGAAAAATTCCAAAATAATGGTTTAGAGAAATAATTGTGCTTTTCAATAAGGGAAAATGTGATAGAGATGATGGTAAGAGATACAGTGGAAAAGCATTGCCTAGTATACAGGAGGAAGTCATTGCTGAATTTTATTTTTTATTTATTTTTTATAATTTTTTATAGAAAGTAAGACAGCAAGAAGACCAGTGTGGATTTAGGCCATTATCTGAAACAGCTGCGTTGAAAGAAATGCTATTCGCGTGCATGAAAGAATGGAAAAAGAATGGAAACAGTTGATTCATGTAGGCATGTGCGACTGAATACAATGGATTTTGGTAGGAAGAGAAGAGAGGCGAGTTGCAGACTAGGCCTGGAAAGGAAAGTAGCAGCATTGACGTAAAAGATTTGGAGGGAATAAATATTTTCATGGAAACCAAAGTTTCAAGTGTAGGAAGAGATCGCTGGTCCAACCTTCCTTTTCGGGAGTGAAGTGTAGCTGAATGTTGAGAATGAGAAAAAGAAAAAGTTAGAGGCGGCTGAGATGAGTTATTTGTACAATATATGCATACTCAAACACACACACACACACACACACACACACACACACACACACACACACATATATATATATATATATATATATATATATATATATATATATATATATATATAGACTGAAATATTCTGTTACAACAGAATTCCATCTAATAAAGGAGCCCATATATATATATATATATATATATATATATATATATATATATATATATATATATATATATATATCATCACACAATCACGTGTGGAACAGAAATAAATTTCTGAATCACGTCGGGATCAACCCAGGTCTCTCAGGTGGAAAGCAAGGGCGCTGAGTGGATAGCGCCCTTGCTTTCCACCTGAGAGACCTGCCTCGATCCCCGACGTGAGTCAGAAATTTATATATATATATATATATATATATATATATATATATATATATATATATATATATATATATATATATATATATATATTTTATATATATATATATGTGTGTGTATGTATGTATGTATACACTCACACACGTACACACACATATATATATACACACATATTATTGCGTGTGTGTCTCCCCGTCCATCCGCGCGCACACACGCTTATGTGCACACCGACGGTAAGAAGGTGAATGGACAGAAAGATAGATTTATAGGTTATGATAATATGCCCTAATTCACGTACACCCACACTTGCAGCAAAGTGCACCATGACTCCGATCACTTTGCCCTCAGGATGGTCCATAATTTACATTATCGGTTTCTCTCTCCTCTACTTAACCTCCATTCACTCAAACGGCCCTTCCTCCTCCAGAGCGTCAAGGACCCTACATCAATGTCTGTTATACTTAACCTTCGCTTACCTTCTATCTATCCATTAGATTCCCTTTGCATCTTGGAAATACTTACTCAGTCGTCTTTTCCCAGTCTCTAATTCTAATTATGGCTGATAAACAAAACGAAGAATATTCTTGAAAAGTGGGAGATAGACGGTAATCGGGAAGGGAATAAAAGTTTGCGGATATGAAGAAAAGTTGAGACCTGAAAGTAGAGAATAGACCTCCTTGCTTGTTCTCATTGTTACTTCGAAGTACGCAAATTTCGAGCCCTTTTACCGAAAGCTTCTATCTCAACATGTTTCTTTTCACGTACTTATTTAGAATTTGTTTTTTACTTTAATCGATAGTAGATCTTCCATATACTGTAGCTTTCATCAAAATTATTCACATTTTTCCTTTCTATTCAGACTGCTGGTTTATGGTGAGGGGTTCCGGGTTACAGGTCTATGTTACTTTTCTGCCCTCTCTCTCTCTCTCTCTCTCTCTCTCTCTCTCTCTCTCTCTCTCTCTCTCTCTCTCTCTCTCTTCCACTCTGAAGTTCGACGGCACTGCGACTTCTGGAGTAATGATACATGTTTTTAGGTTGGTCGATCAGAGTCAGGTCTGGTCAATGTGCTTGTATTACCTTGTCCGTCCAGATACCGTAGTTCCAGAGTAAAAATGCCTGCTGGTTTTTTTGCTGCTGTAGAGGAGGGATTTTCCCATTGCATCATGTCGTACTTTACTATTTTTGTTGTTATATTTTATAGCCCAACACTTAAAACAGTTACATTTTCGTTGTAGCCTGTTTTCTTATTTACTGTTATGGTTTGACAAAAACCTTGACCACCTAAAGAATGAAATTAAGTTCTTCTCTCACCTTGTTTTTATTATAAATATTTGTGTACACATCCATGTGCATTCTCTCTCTCTCTCTCTCTCTCTCTCTCTCTCTCTCTCTCTCTCTCTCTAACAACGACACAGATTAATCATCGCTTACTCTCTTTCTCCATTTATATACTAAGAGAAATAGCAAAGCTTTGAACGAAGATATGTCTGAAACTCTCTCTCTCTCTCTCTCTCTCTCTCTCTCTCTCTCTCTCTCTCTCTCTCTCTCTCGTAACAAAGCTTCGAATTAATCAAAGCATATTCTCTTGTTCCCTTTATAGACCACAAGAAATAGCAAAGTTTTGAACGAAGATATCATTAACTCTCTCTCTCTCTCTCTCTCTCTCTCTCTCTCTCTCTCTCTCTCTCTCTCTCTCTCTCTCTCTCTATGGTAACAATGATACGGATTAACCAACGTATACTCTCTTGTTCCCATTACATACCAAGAGAAATAGTAAAGTTTTGAACGAAGATATAATTAAAACAACTATCTCTCTCTCTCTCTCTCTCTCTCTCTCTCTCTCTCTCTCTCTCTCTCTCTCTCTCTCTCTCTCTCTCATACGAATGAATCAACACACACTGTCTTGCGCCCTTTATAAACCAAGAGACATAAGATGTCACTAAAACTCTCTCTCTCTCTCTCTCTCTCTCTCTCTCTCTCTCTCTCTCTCTCAGCCCGAATTGGAATGGTTACATATGAAACAAGCAAACCAACGGAAAGGTGTGACCTGCGCGTGGACAGCCTGGGAAGATCAAGGCAGTAGGCTATTTCTCCCGAGGCAAAGATCATAACGTGTAAGTATGGATAAGAAGGCAACGCCTAGTAATTAGGGCTGGCATTGTTATTCAAGAAGTGTGTCATCTGGAAGAGCTCATAATAAATGAGACATAATTTATTATTCATTTGCGTTAACAGAGGGTGCGATGAAAGTATGCCGAGAGAAGGTGACAGTGAAGTTATTATGAGTGTTATTATTATAGATTTGTGGAAGAGAAAGCGCAGAAAATAAACGAGTGGCGGAATCTCACAGAGGCTCTTTTGTCTCGCACGTCTGGGGAGGCGATGATGATGATGATTCAAAATGAACAATTATTTACATGGAACGACTCTAAAATACGAGAAAAGGCAGTGAAGACAGTAAGCAAACAACTGAATAATTTTCTAATGAGCCGTAATGTGATCTTCCCATTAATACCACTAACACAGTCATATGAAAGTTTCACTGTCGTGCCCCCGCAACCTGCTGTTAAGAAATCGGACGCACTGTTGATCCGTAGATTGCCAGGGCATGATAATTAGGCCCCCAAACTACTTTGGCCACGGTTAATTTGCAATCATCGATATACAGTAAGTGCTCAGTTGACAAGAATAGTGTACTTTTTTGTAGTTACCGAACTTCAAGGTCATTCTTTTTTATTAATCTTTCAGCTGTTGGCTTTCAAACTGGGGTATTCTCTGTCCTCCTCTGTATTTCCAGAAATATTTCCCATAACATCATGTCTAGCAGTTACATAGGTTCACTGGGCAGTCTTGCTTGTCTCTTTCTCCTCCCCCTGAAAGAAAAAGCGAGATAACTGAAAAAAAAAAGATTGACCATTTTCATCTCTGTTAATAGGAATATTGCCAAAATATATAACCAATACCTCGACCAAACTTCCTCACTAACTCAGAGCTAAACAATCTCATATTAACATAACTTCTAAGATTCCGCGACCATGTTAATAGAAAAATAATATTTCATATTCTGATAAAGTAAAAAAAAAAAAAAAAAAAACTCTGGTTCACGGGTAACTGTTTGGCCATTGCCAGTCTATCCATAGTTATTCATCATCACTAGACGGTATTTTTGGCAGCGAAATTATTGGCTTATTGAGGTCATAGGTGATGTTTGTGATCAGTGGTTGGTAATGGCGTATTTGAACGACAGGGCTAAGAACAGGAAAGAGTATCGTTGTTCTTGATAGTATATTTCCAGGACGTTAGTTGGGTCAAAGTAAAATTTTTTGAAGTGTTGTTTTTGTGTATGAGGAACTGATTTCATTTTATTTTTGCGTAATGAGAAGCGAACGGAAAACAGGCAAAGGCTGTGAGGAATTTAATTAAGAAGATCTTAGTACCGGTATAGGTTCAAAATCCCTTTGTTTGTCTTTATCACAACACAAACAATTATGGTTATTCCATCGAAAATATTCTCATTTATACTGAGCAAGCAGTTGTGGAAACATATAACAACACTAGAAAGTATTAATTTCTAAAACTACATGAACTTTTAAGAAGAAATTGAGACCTAAGTTAGCTTTTTTTCTTGGCCAGGTATATCTTTGCAGTAAAGTGAGATAATAAAGTAAGCCTTTCTGCGTGGTGGCGAAATTACTGAACCATATAGATAAGGTAGAGTAATTCCATATGCATTTCTGATCATATGGGAAAGCATAACCATCACTTATTAGATCCTGATACAACATAGGGCCTGGAATACTCGGATATGAGAGATCAGGGTCAATGACACCAAATTGTTTTCGTGTTTTAATGTGCCATGACCAAATATCATTAAGAAGTGCAAAGCCTGGTTGCGCACGGGAGCTCATCCGAAAGCCTAACTAAAAGTCATGACGCCTCTTCTTTTACCTCCTGTGGGTGGTCCGAGAGCACCCTTTCTGATGGGAAAGAGAGATTACGGCTTGAGAATCACACGTGGGCATAACTACCCACTCTCTATGCCCGTAATACCATTCCCCCCGCATCTCTCAGTCACTCAAGTCGGTGGAAAAATCCTGATAAGAATGAGGTTGTGGTTTCTCGAGTAGAGATCTACCACTCAGCCATGCCCTCATCTCGGCCTCAAACTCATCAGCAGCATTTCCATTGCTGTCTTTGTTTGTCTCCCTCTCTCTTTCTCTGTTTGTACGGCCGCGGTAGGATAGAGAGAAATGGATTCTAGATTATCTTGAGGGAACGAGGAAGTAGAGATCACAAAGGGGTCATCTCAATGGGCCACTAAAGCGCGTTGGACGAGGATCATTATGGAACTGCTGGAAGTGGGCTTCCAGCAGCGACCGACCTCCTCCACACACAGTAGCGCCGTCAGTTTCTTTTTATGGCCGTTGGGCCGATTTCATATCTGCGCCGCGACTGATAAGTTCACTCGTTAAAACGTGCTCCAGATATTCAACCCACAGCAGCCCCGCTTCCCTTGCGGTTTAAGCATGGCCTTCTGGTCTTTATTTTTGCCTGTCCAGAGTGTAAAGAAGGGTACTGCGGACAGCGTTCCAGGTCAGTTTTCAATCGAGACGTATTGCAAGACTGAACAACTGTGGAACTGGATCTTTCTCGGCATCTGAATTGACACTAAACGAATTGGCGATTTAGCATGACCATTATTGCCACAGAATTGCATCACAGCAACAGCGGTCGTAGACATCGTACTAAGTAAAGGATTATTTTTGTCGGCATAGGCACGTATCGGAGACTTTAAAACTTAACTTTGAAATCAGGTTTGGCTTTCTTGGAAGGTCCTTAGACTAGTAAAGATAAAAGGGTTATAAGGAGAGTCGACTTCATTAGGACTTTATCAAAGACTTGAGAGTTTTTATCCCGTTTTTTGTCACTATTTAGGTCTTAGAATAAAACGTGGTGCCATACCGTGGCGGTAAAAGGACTAATAGTAGTACCACTTTAAAACACACTACCAAAAAGATCCCCTTAAACTGAATTTATGTCCAAAAAGTTTTTTTTTTTTATTTGTTCTCATACTTTTTTCTCTTA
>NC_089756.1:15356225-15368725 GCF_040412425.1 Macrobrachium rosenbergii
GGACTGATGTTTTTCTTCAGGGTAGATTTAATCTTTCTCCTCATATTGTTAGCTATTTTTGTCGTGATTTGTTGATCTTAGTTCGGAGCTGATAGGACTTAATCAGTACATATGTCAGAGTTAGACGACCTGAAAGTTGCTTTGAGGAGCCAGAGTTTGATCACTCACAGAATAAAGTTCATTTTGTTGACGCAGGTGGTGGTTGATGTGCGCTTTCGTCAGCTGCAATCAATTCTTGCTTCCTGACGGCAGATACCCACAACATCCCAGCCTTTTTGCAGGATTAATGATCCTCAGAGCCAGGCTCATCCAAATAGGGTAGCTTGGGGCGCTCGACATTCCTTCCAGTTTTGTTTTGCTTAATTGATTTGGGTGTCTCTGCCACTATTTCTGGCTGCTAGGCAATTTCAGGTGCCATATTTAGTTACTTCTTTGCCAAGGGGGTGACCATGTTATATACTGACATTCTGGAACTGGGGTCCCTTAGGGTGGGTACACCAAGGCGCATTTTTCCTTTATTTTTCTTTATTCTTTATTCATTTTTGCACATTTCTTTTTTCCCCCATCTTCCTGCCGTTGCTCAGTCCGGCACCAGGCTTTCTCTGAGCTTGGGGATTGCTGCAGTTTCGACCCTCTCATATACTTCCATCATTTATGGTAGGTATATTAGTAATGATAATCAAAGTAATTGTTTGATTTTTAATAACTGAATATTTTCAAGTAATAGGGTCTTGCATCAAAATAAATACCTACGAAAGATCCCTGTCTGTCTGAAAACAATTCGGAAAACCTTGAAACCCGTAGGGGGATAGTGCCGTCAGTGCACCTCGCGTGGCGCACTTTAGGCAATACTAAAGGGTGTTTGCAGCACCTACTTTTTACCCATTTCCTCTTCCTTACTTCAGTCTTGTTACCCAGCCATTCTAACTCCCTCTTTTAACTATCTTGAGTTCTGAATGGCCGAAAGTGGCCCGGTACTTATCTTGGCAGCCTAAATTTCATAAATCAAATAAAAAAACCTTGCAAAATATGGTCTGGTCCCTTGTCGCATTTGGTCCAGTGCCTATGTTGGACTGGTAATAAATGCTGATGAAAACCAGTTGGATTACTTTGGGAGTGGAATGATCATTTGTATTATATATGGATCGTGACAGGCTGACTTCAATGAAAGCAAATTGAATACTCTGATATATTTCACAATAATAAGCTAGAAATTAGCAAAATGACTGGAAATTTTGAGAAACAGAATTTTAATGCCTTCATGATTATTTTTCTTTATTATATACGGGCAGTGTTACCAACTATGATTGTAGCCATAATTACGATTTTTTTTTTTTATTCTGACGAAACACTACGAATTAAACTGTTATGATTTAGTACCGTACTGCCATGAAGTGTCTGGCCGGTGAATGTGAAGATACGACCTGACCATTATGATTCCGTGGAAAATTAAGCATACCTTAGTTTTACCAGACCAATTTAATATATACCCAAACTTATAACTAAAATGTATTACTGGTTCCTCATATGAGCAAGAGACCGTGCTGATTTAATCTAGGAACAACAACAAAAACTTAGCGCATAATCGGGGTTAAATATCCCTCTGTAACTTTACGCTATATTGATTTAATGTAAAGAAAATCTTAAATTCGGTTTATAAAAATGAAATTTCATATTTAGAATTGTTTAGATGTTCAAGAAATAATAATGCATTTTCGCACACAAGCGTCATATTAATAACCATATTTTTACGATTCAAAGTAACCTTGAAATATGCAAACGTCGCGAACTGGGTTTGTTGGAATAAATCATCGTACTTGATACTACTCAGACGAGAGACAATTGAATCGTGGTGGTTCAAGTAAAGGAAATGTACTTAATGCTGTTAAGAAAATCTAATATTAAATCGTAGATGTAAGAATAAAATCTTAATGTTGTTCAGACGACATACTAGTTAAGTTAAGTATATATTAGTTTAACCAGACCACTGAGCTGATTAACAGCTCTCCTAGGGCTGGTAAATGTATAAGTACTGGATGTTGCAATTGCGCAGACTGGTGCCACAATACCTATGGTCATTTAATTCGAAATTAAAAACAGAAATTTCAGTCATATGAGAGATTTATACAAAAACATAATGGTTTTTTTGAAAAATTAAACGAAGTTAAATCATGGAGTGATGTATGATTGTAATGATTGTATGGCATAATGTGAGTGCGTTTAAGGGTTTATGGTTTTGCATCAGCTGAGGAGATAATTAACTGACAGAATAGATGAATCTGTGATTGTGTTCTTAAGGCATGCTTAACCTTCATTATAATGAATGCCTATGACTAGTAAGCAACGTTAACTAATTTAACAGAGTGTGCTTATAATCATCGGTATTATTATTATTATTATTATTATTATTATTATTATTATTATTATTATTATTATTATTATTATTGGTTGTACTAATAGTGACCATATTATTATCAATGTTACAAAAATCCCTCTTTATAACTTGAACATTTGGCGGAGAAATTCAGAGTCGTAATTGTGTACCTGTAACATAATACAAAAGTCCAATTTAATCATTAGAAGCACTGCCGGGAGCTTTGTACAAGCTGCTCAACTGCAGTCTTTAAATATAACTATTATTATTAGTGCTTTGCTAATGTTGCCTCCGTTTTTGTTATTGTCATCCAGTTTCTGCATTTGCTCTGATTTGAATCGGAGAAAGAACAGCTGGAAACCGCACCCGAATGAAAGACGAACGAGACAAAGCCAGACACACGAAGGTCAGAAGCCAAATAACAGAGATGTTGAATCGCGTCCACATAAAATGAGAGATAGGCATCTTTACTATCAAAAGGCCACTTTTTTACCCGCAGAGCGATCGTATCTGCCTCGCGGAAGGGCCGACCTTTACGCCTCTCTTACACAGCTCTAATACCCTGTCAATGGCATATTTGCATGCGGCGTTTGCAGAATCCCTCGCGAACAACAAATTTTCAATCTCGTCCGGACCTATATTTGGAAGGGGGAGGGGGATGAGGCTTCGGAGAACGTTTCAATTATCCGTCACACCTATTCGGCGGCGGGAGAATATTTTGACAGGTAAGGACAAGGACGTCCTTCCGTCTGTCCGTACGGTTAACAGCTTATGCCTTCGGCCACGTTTCTTTTACAATTAATTTTATCCGGGCTGAATGCAATTCAAAGGTAGAAAATGCTTCAGAGGCCTTGGAAACAGTCTCTTAGGGCGTATACCAGTGGCTAAAATGTTGGGGCGACTTTAATTCTTTTGTCAAAAGTCAGAAATATAAATATTTAGCAAGATTTATGACGTCCGTTTATTTTTATTCATAAAGCGACAGGCCTCGTTGTTACTTGACATTCTTGTTACTTGGCGTCCTCAGGCAAAAGTTTAAGATGCACAACACTTGTGTTCTCGATTTAGTGTTAAGGGGCACAGTTTGGCTTTAGCGTGTGTGTGTTTGTTATGGAGAGAGAGAGAGAGAGAGAGAGAGAGAGAGAGAGAGAGAGAGAGAGAGAGATGTGTCTCCTGTTTTACACTTTGTCTTATGATGTACAGACAAAATATATTTCTCTGCAGTTTTTAGCTGTTCATAGACACAGATCCGCAAACGTGGCTTCAAATGGACTCTTGAGACATCTGGTGTTTTATAGAAGTATTTCCGTGATTGGGAATATAACAAGTCCTTCCTTATGAAAAATAATTAGGCGTTATGAGCGAAATTGTGATTAAAAACTTCAACTGTCATTGAAAGATATTCTCTCTCTATTTTTTAATGTTTACTACTTTATTATTTCTCTGTATTTCTGCTTGCTGCTTTCGAGTGTATTGTATTGCTGTTGTCAGTCCAGTAAGCCGTCTCAGTTGCTACCTTTTTTGGGGGGAGTTGTTTACTATTTCAAATGCATTTTGATTTAGGAGAAAATTGTGTGTTATTTATTCTTATTATTTTATGTTGCAAATATGTGAGATTATCCTCTGTATCTGGTCGTATTGCCACAGGATCGAAATGCATATATGTATGTATATATGTATGTATGTAAGTTTGCATATATGTATGTATGCATCGAGAGAGAGAGAGAGAAAGAGAGAGAGAGAGAGAGAGAGAGAGAGAGACTTAAGGTTTTTGCTGTTGTGGATATTTGCTATTAATATCACCAAATTTGTTATGGAGTTTGCAAAATTTGGAACTCAGTCTTTTTTTTATCGGACGTGTTTAAATTGTCTGGAATCTCTGTGAAGAAACAGTGGCGTAATTAATGTGATTTATCTGCGAATTTCAGCGTATTTTCTGAAGTGAAATTCATCTTACAAAAGTTTCTTTTCCTTGTAAGGGGAGAAGAGAAAAACAAATTGCATACTGGAAAGTAGGGGGTGGAGTTGGAGCAGGAATGGGAGAGGATGGGGTGGCGGAGGTGGAGGGGAGTGTATGAGGTAATAAACAGAGAGGGGAAGAAATTATTTGCTTGCGGGGAAGGATTAGTATTGAGGGGGGACAGCAAGAGGAACCTTAGGAGGGTGGGAGGTGTGGGTGAGGTTAGAAAAAATCGCAAGAGTAAGAGTGGCGGAAGAAAATCCCATTAGACGCAACGACAAGCAAAACATTATGGTAATCTTCCTCCGAGTCAACAACACCAGCCTTTCTCGCCGACCGCATTAGTTATTTTTCTCTAAATCCATAATAAGTTTTTCATCGACCAAAGCCCGTCCCATCTTTTAACTAACGTTATTTAGCCTTCCCGTAATGGGATCTTTCCCGTTAAGGTGGCTAGCGGGAAAGACTTCCGCCGGCCCGTGGAACTCACCCTCATATGCAAATAGAGGTCACTTTTGTTTCCTGTCCTGTAAGATTTCGGACTTTCAGCCACCAGAGGTATAGTCTTGTCAAGAACCCAGACTGTCGGTTATTGCCAAGTCTCTGTTTCCCAAAAGAGAGAGAGAGAGAGAGGGTGGAAAAAAAAGTCAACTTTCTCGAGCACACCGTGACTCCCCGAAGAGGCATTTTCTAGCCACGGAAGTGCTTTGGTTAATAACCCTACAATTGCCACTTAAGACGCGTTTCTTGTTGACCATAAGCAGGGACAGTACCATCACCCTATTCCCTTCCCTCCTCTCCCCTGCCCCCTCCCCCTGCCCCCTCCCCCTCCTTTTCCTCTTCCTTTCTCCTTCCTTCTTTCTGTCTTCCTCCTCCTCCTCCCTCTCATGAGGACGTCATGAGGCAGGAAGCGGTGCTGGGTTTATATTAAAAAAAAACTAATTGCCTATTATCGAGACTTGCTTCCATTCTTTGCAATCATTTAATCTGAAGTATATTTATTTCAATTTCTCCTTCACAGGAAGTTGTTCTTTCCACTTTTGTTGTCAATTAATCCCTCTTCTGCAGGAAATTGTTAGCTTAGCCCTCAGAGACTCATACTCATATAGATATTTAACATATTTCGTGGTCCTATATTGCACGATTTGATATTAGCGCGTATGATCTAGATTCAAATTAGTATTAAATTTGGCGAAGAGTGCATAGTGTTACTGACTAACAATTTGTTTTTTGTTAGCAAGGAAGTCACGATCCGTGTAATCACAGTTTCTGTCGTCTGTGTACAATGAAACTGTTCTTTCTATGATATACAGTTTTTTATCAGTCTCATTCAGTTTCTTCCAAGAAATTTAAAATAGTGAATATAGTTCAGATTTTATTTAGAATCCATAAAGTTATTAGTTTCAATAGTTTTAAAATATTGCTCCTGTTTACTTTTATTAGGTCTTTTTATCTCTCTTTTATCATCTGCCATCACTTCATTTAAAATCAGTAAAAAAAAAAAAAAAAGAGAAGATACCCGTCCAGTCACTCTGCACCGGGGGTCGACTGTTATCAGTAATTATCCAAATCAGTGTTTGTCTTCACCTCATATATTAAGCTTAAACACATTCCAGACCACTTGTTTAATAATTTTCGTTTAAATTATCACTTTTCAAAATTTATATCATCTAGTTTTATGGTCAGAATATGCCTGTATTTTATCAATAAGGATATAAAATCTGTGTGACAGAGTTTTTAAATATCCTTATTGATAAAATACTAGTTTAAAGCAGTTTCATTTTAACAATCCCCTCACCGCATACAAATTAATCAGGATAAAAACTTACGCCAAAATTCTCCTTTACAGGAACGACGGAAATCCTCAGACTTGATAATCATTTATGCCCAGGTAGGTAAAGAAAATAAGCCACGTTTTCGTTGCTATAACAACATATATTAACATGTCATTTTTCTTCTCACATCAAAGGCGGTATGTATGGGCAGATTTTGTCTCCCGGATATTTATGACTAATCCTGTTACTATATATTTCTGTACGTAGGGGGACGATGCTGCATTCCATAGAAGCCACCCAGGGCAGAAAATTAATTATAATTTCGCATTTTATGGCTATTAATATAGGGTTACCTTTAATATTCAAACCCGTATATGCGTTGAAGCTAATTACCGTCGCGTTGTGTGCTATCCACGGGGTAAGGAATAAGTATATACTTTATCTAATTATAACTACACCTCCGCTGCTTGTTAATAGTTATAAAGTATCGTCGGGTATAATTACACGAAATTGCGCCGCGTAAACAAACATAATGATTGCAAGTTCGATACCAAATTACGAAGCCGGGAACTTTTAAGGTTAAGGCTTTTCGGTTAACGGACGTTAATGGGCAAGAAGGGTCGCAATTGATATTAATGATAATCATTGGCCGACATGACGGTCAAAGGGATTCATAAGCCTCCGTTTCTCTGTTATCGATTTCTACGGTACTCCCTGACGATCTCCCGTCTGGATGGTAATGAGTTGCCGTGAGTAATTAGCGAATTCGTTATTGTGTGGCGTTTTCGCTTATTCTTCTTTTTTTTTGCGTTGTGCTTTTGATTATATGAACTTGAAATAGGAATATTTAACATGTAATTCAGGATTTATATACGTTTTACTTTTACTTTTATCGTTTATGCTTGGCATTCTGGTCTTAAACATACAAGCGAAAGGTGTATATATATATATATATATATATATATATATATATATATATATATATATATATATGTACATATATATAATCACACATACACACACACACATACATATATGTGTACTTATATATATATATATATATATATATATATATATATATATATATATATATATATATATATATATATATATATATATATATATATATATATATATATATATATATACAGTATATATATTGTTCCTACTCTCATAAAATTTTTATATCTTCTGAATCAGCAATGTTTAATTTGTCTTAACAGAAATTTCAAAGAGAACTTCATATTTTCAGCGGGGAGAGAGAGAGAGAGAGAGAGAGAGAGAGAGAGAGAGAGAGAGAGAGAGAGAGAGAGAGAGAGAGAGAGAGAGAGAATTTCAATTTTGCACCATTATCAATCGGGTCAGCAAAAAATAAAAGCGTTTCTCAGGGCGCATACCGTTGTGTTTTTCCGTCTTTTTATCAACAGGAGTTAACAAGAGTCAAGACTTAATAAGATAATAAGTTAATAGTTAAATAAGGAGTTTAGGAGTAAATAAGTCTCTTGGAAGGGGCGTTTAAAGGTATTGGAGCCCGAGTTTATGGCTGCAACACGGTTGATAATAGAAGGATAACTTCAGGTGAGCTCGAAAATTGACTGCGAGTCGTGACAAAGTTGACTAGCTCTCCGGGGCTAACTCTGAAATAATAACCTGAATTTGTCGCTATATTGTTTGACTCACAGCGAATTTGTGTGTGTGTATGTGTGTGTGCATGTGTGTGTGTGTGTGTGTGATTTCTATGCAGTATATGAGGCCGTGGTCAATAAGAGAGTGAGAGAAATTCATAAGCAATGTGTCAGGCCGTAAGAAAGGGAGTGTGAGAAATAGTCCTAATCACTTTCAGAGAGAGAGAGAGAGAGAGAGAGAGAGAGAGAGAGAGAGAGAGAGAGAGAGAGAGAGAGAGAGAGAGAGAGACTGTTAAGCGCATTATGAGCAAAAAAGAAAGAATCCTAAATATCGTTTCAGGCCTTGAAAGAGAGAGAGAGAGAGAGAGAGAGAGAGAGAGAGAGAGAGAGAGAGAGAGAGAGAGAGAGAGAGAGACTGTTAAGCGCATTATGAGCAAAAGAAAGAATCCTAAATATCGTTTCAGGCCTTGAAAGAGAGAGAGAGAGAGAGAGAGAGAGAGAGAGAGAGAGAGAGAGAGAGAGAGAGAGAGAGAGAGATAGATTTAATCTCTGCATATCTCCATGTGAGGAAAGAGGTAAAATGTGTGCATTTTAGACAGTTGTATGATATTATCTTATACCAAACTAGTAAGACAGTTTAATATCTGTATCAATATATACAACGCAGGAGTCATGGAACGTGAATCCGTCCCTTTAATATAGCCCTTGTATGATGAAGAAAAGACTCGGATGATAGGAAGCACTGAACGAATTTCGTTCCTCGTTCTTTATTCTACAGAGGCTCGTTATTTTATACATGCTGTTGTTGTTATTTTTTTATTTCTTTTAGTGTGGATGAAACCCCCACGTAACGTATTATAACAGAAAATGCAACAAGCACAATGAATCTTCAGGGGAAATGTAACAAAACGAATTTATTTTCAGGAAAAACGTAACAAACAACGTAATTTTAGGGCGAATGATTTTGTACTTTATGGAAAATGCAACTTCCTCGTATCTTAGTTTGTAAAGGAGGGTAGGATAAACTTTTTTAGTATTTTTATTAAAAACGTAAAATCCATGTAAAGTATTTTTGAACGGGACTGCTGTAACACTTAAGTAGCGTATTTTTAAGGAGACTGTCAAATCATCGATTTCCTATTTTTGGGAGAATATAAAATCCTCATGACGTGATTTTAAGAAGACTGCTCTGTCCTCATAACGCATTTGAAGGGAAAATATCAGATCAACATATCGAGCTTTTAGGATGAGTATAAAATCATTATGACGTGGTTTTAAGAATACTGCGCTGCCCTCATAATGCATTGAAGGGAAAATATCAGATCAACATATCAAGTTTTTAGGGTGAATATAAAATCCTCATGGCATGGTTTTAAGAAGACTATGCTATCCTCATAACGCATTTGAAGGAAAAATATCAGATTAACATATCGAGTTTTTAGGTTGAATATAAAATCCTCACGGCGTGGTTTTAAAAAGACCTCGCTGCCCTCATAACGCATCTGAAGGAAAAATATCAGATCAACATATCGAGTTTTTAGGGTGAATATAAAATCCTCATGACGTTGTTTTATGAAGACTACACTGCCCTGACAATGCATTTGAAGGGAAATTATCAGGTCAACATATCGAGTTTTTAGGGTGAATACAAAATTATCATGATGTGGTTTTAAGAAGACTGTGCTGTCCTCAAAACGCATTTGAAGGGAAATTATCAAATCAACATATCGAGTTCTTAGGGTGAATATAAAATCATGACGTGGTTTTAATAAGACTATGTTGCCCTCATAACGCATTTCAAGGGAAAATATCAGATCAATATATTGAGTTTTTAGGGTGAATATAAAATCATCATGAAGTGGTTTTAAGAAGACTGCGCTGCCCTCATAACGCATTTGAAGGAAAAATATCGGATCAACATATCGAGTTTTTAGGGTGAATATAAAATCCTCATGGCGTGATTTTAAGAAGACTGTGCTGTCCTCATAACGCATTTGAATGGAAAATATCAGATCAACATATTGAGTTTTTAGGGTGAATATAAAATCCTCATGGCGTGATTTTAAGAAGATTGTGCTGTCCTCATAACGCATTCGAAGGGAAAATATCAGATCAACATATCGAGTTTTTAGGGTGAATATAAAACCATCATGACGTGGTTTTGTGGAATGCGTTGAACTCTCATGCAGCATTTTAAGAGAGATTGTAAAATCTTCCTAACGTTGAAACAAACTGTATCTAAATCATATTTTCATTCTGTTTTCTCTCTCACCCAGTTTTATCTCTTTTGTTCTTCACACGACACCCATTCCTTTGTGCAAATAAAAGAGTAAGCAAAAACAAACACAAGTATAAGTACAGGAAACTTCTACTTAAGAAATACTTAACGTAGATAATAGTGGCACTGATCTCGCTAGAACCTCAATCCTTAAAAAAAAGGGGCGTGGATGGGGAAACACGATAAACAGATACTTTGATCTTAAAAAAGGGCAAGAAAAATATTTCAAGGCTCCAGCCTTTATTAGGATTCATTAAAGTGTTTTCATGGATGCCATACAGTTATTAACGCAAGGTAAAAAAAAATGCTAATAAAAAAGTAAGAAAAAATTTACTTTTAATCATCGTAAATCAACACTGTTGCACGTCCCCGAGGTGGGTATATAGAGTAGAGGCGAAACCAATTTTTCCTTTTAATAAAACTCGTTTCTGCACTAATTAGTCCAAGATGGATGGGCGAGCTGACGGTCGTAGCCAAGAACAATCTATTCGGTGCAACCTGCTTCCAAGCATGAAGGATATCAAGGTCGAGGTAATAAATCAGCTGAATTTTTCATAGATCCCAGTATATTCAATCTGTTTCTTATTTTTCCTTATTTCCTTACGATGAATGAGAACCAGGGGAATTGACCGTTTTATAGATCCTAGAGTATTTAGTGATAATACTATTTTTTATTTTACTGTGAAGAAGAACAGAGACGAATAAACCCTTAAGCATTTGGTATGTAACCCCCATATGTTGACAAGTACTGAAACTGTGAAGATTGGTTTCATTCATATGTAAAGAGAGAGAGAGAGAGAGAGAGAGAGAGAGAGAGAGAGAGAGAGAGAGAGAGAGAGAGAGAGAGAGAGAGAGAGAAAATTCTATGGATATTGAGGACCCAGAAGGGAATAATATAACTCTCTCTCTCTCTCTCTCTCTCTCTCTCTCTCTCTCTCTCTCTCTCTGTATATTTACATCCATACAAACTCACATAATAGATCTCGTGCGAATTTATGAGCTCCCAAGATTATATCGCGGAAGCTCAAAAAAATCAGCAGGTTAAAAAAAAAAGTTTGAAGCAGAAACATTAAACTTGCCTTTTTATCTCTCCTTCTAAAATTGCAATGAAACAGGAGAAAACATTGCTGCTTTAATATACAAAAAAAAAAAATACTCATAAATTTAGAATACTTCTGCCAACTACCACCAAGTTTATTAGGATGAAAGTATACCAGACCATTTTATTTCGACAGTTTCTACTTTTTACCAAAGTTCTTTTATATTCCGTTAGAACAGGATTTTCTAGTCATGCATTAAGAAAATTTGGTGGCTTTAGAATCAGGAGTCTCGTTTTCCGAAAATAAAAATAATTCATCCTCCATATTAGACGAAATGGCTTAACATCTAACGGCCAGCCAGCGCAAGGAAAATAATACAACATGATTTAAGATGTAATTTTCAACCCGCGGACCAGAAAATACTGTATACCGTTTTCTGAAAGCCAAACGCCTCCCACTTGTTACCTGAGTTTTTACATTTATTTTGCCCGTGTTCGAGCGTATTCTTAACATTTTTATTTAAGACCGTAGTTCCCAGACTGACTGGGTAATAAGTGCAAAGAGAAACGCGTTTTACTTGTCTCAAAAAGGTCATAATTAGGAAACGACTTCAGGATCTAATGACCTGTTGTTTTCGTGTGTATGCTTATTGGAAAATTTTACGTGAACTTAAACAGTGCGAGAGATTGAATGTTCCAAAAACAATGGGATCTCATACTTCATATATATATATATAACCTTGTCGGTCAGATAATATTTGTTTAAATTTATGCCCAGTGTCCTGTTCAGTGTTTATTAAGAACGACAAGTATGTAGAAATATCCCAATCAGTATTTTTATCGTCGTGTTTATCACTTTTCTCAGAGATTTATCCCTCTCTCATTTTCATTCCTCATTGTCGACGTTTGCACTGAGAGAGATAAAGGTCATTAAGTATTTACGTATCAGGGTGAATAATGTCGCTGTCATTCTGGTTTCTTATCGTAAAAGATTTAAGTTCGAATCCTGGTTAGGGTAGGAGCACTTATATATAATTTACTTTGAATGTAAGTTATTCATAGGATAAGGTGGATAGTGGGCTACTTGTGACTCGGTATTCGAAAGTGTTGTACATCGTGTGTAAATTAGTGAAAAAGCTCTTATACGTAAGAGTGAATGTCGTAGTGTGTGTGTGTATATATATATATATATATATATATATATATATATATATATATATATATATATATATATAAATATATATATATATATATATATATATATATATATATATATATATATACATATATATATACATATATATATATATATATATATATATATATATATATATATATATACAGTATATATATATATATATATATATATATATATATATATATATATATATATATATATATATATATATATATATATATATATATTTATATGTATGTATGTGTGTGTGT
>NC_089756.1:15373725-15393725 GCF_040412425.1 Macrobrachium rosenbergii
TAAAGAATATGAGAGAGGGAAAAGCGATTGAATGACTTTTAAAATGAGTGAAATCTGCGGAATAGAAATGCGTTTGCATGACGTGTTTGTTGCTATACAACCGGATAAGTATTTATAAATACAAATAAATAAACGCATGGTCCAAACTGCCGAAAAAGAGACATTATGTTGCGAGGGTTTCAGATTCCTTCGCCAAAATCTTGGTCATCTCTTTGATAGCAGAATTCGAAAGTCAGGTGATTCATTATTCTTAAAATTTCTTGTTACACAGAATATCAGAAATATTTTTTAGATCTATTACGAAGCTCATCGTAGCTTTCACAAAGCACTATATTCTGTAATGGGGAATGCTTCTTGTTAAATGACCTTTCTTTCTTTTTAAGGAATTCTTGCTACTTATCGCTCTTATAATAATTTATGAAGGAACTTGGTCTTGTGGTATGCATCAGTACTATGTCCTAGAACCAGAGTTGTTGTTGCCAGGAATTTTATCCTCGCCTCTTCATTATTATTATTATTATTATTATTATTATTATTATTATTATTATTATTATTATTAGCTTATATTAGGGCCGAGGTTTTAATGAAATATTTTTGCATCATCACCGTCTATACTATTGCCTTCGCCTTGCAGTTTTCTACGTCCTCCCTTCCTCCTCCCCTCCCCACTCCCTACCCACCCCACCCCACCCCACCCCTCCATTATAATCACCATCGCGGTCTTCATTTCGCTGGTAGTTCCAACAGTGGCTTTTGAACGAGAGACAATACCTTTCATTTGCAATTCAAATGCCTTCAAGTCAATAAACGAAGCATGGCAGACTAGTGACGTCGCGTTTACACCGCTCCCCTTCCCCCTCCTCCTTCTCCAACTCCACCCCCCCCCCACCACCGCCGGCCTCCCCAGCATGGGAAGATCCCCTTCCTTTCTTCATAGAGGAGGAGGATATGGAGGGGGGCTGGTGTGGCGGGTAGGTGGAGGGTGAGAGATGGAAAAGGAAAGGGGTGGTGTGGGGACGCCTTTGCTCCCTAATGTCTGCCACTTGGCTAATTACTGCTTCGGAGGACGTAAACTATATCATTTACCTTTGGCTCGCGATATTACGTCAAGGACGCCTTGTCTGGGGCGTGTTCGTTCATCTTTCCTCTTCTGGAAACCTTCCTGTAACAGTGGAAGGCGCTTTGTCAGAATGCATAGCGCAGTCAATTAGATCCTGGTTTTTCGGATGTTGTTCATGGATTTTTTTCCCTCGTCACTTGCATGACGACAGAATCAAAATCATTAATATATAATTTGTTATCGCATACTTGTAGGCGAAGAATCCAGTTAACGACCAGCACAGATTAAGCAGTGATTATGCATAATTATGATTCAAGTGATTTATTTAATTCCATTTGTTATATTTCACCCCTTTGGTAGCAAACTATCCATTATAGTTAACATTCATATATAAGAACATGATTTCTTTTTCTTTTTATATCACGAAAGAGCCGAGGATAATTATAAAAGACAAAAAAATGGTGCACGCTATGATGATGTTAATGTCATATAACTTTGTTTTTAATGATATCATTATCTTTATCAGCAACTCCTGACTCAGGCTGATTATTTAACAGATATCTGGAGGTATAATTTGATCATGACAGGGTCCTGTGATAGATATGAATACTAGAATTGCAGTGATAAAAAATTTCCGGAAGGTAAAATTTAGTAATGTCCGACCTAACCCCGTCTTTCAAAGGGCACGTTTCAAGTCATTATCGTTACTAGAAAATGTGAGATTCAGACAGAAATCATGCATCATAAAGTAATGAGGGTGTTTGACGTGGCCACCGACCTGCGTCAAGTCTCTAAGAAATTCATTAGTCATAGGTATACTTGTGTTTAACAGCTCTCTCTCTCTCTCTCTCTCTCTCTCTCTCTCTCTCTCTCTCTCTCTCTCTCTCTCTCTCTCTCTCTCAGATGTAGAATAGGTGCTCAGGTTAGTATAATTTTCGCTTGTATATTCCTTGATCTGTTCCTTTTTCCTGCTTAGAGAGTTTAAAATAAATAACTAGATCACGTTCCTGAGCCACTTTTGTTCTGTAAATTTCGAGAGAATTGACATTGGTATATTTTACTTTTTTTTCATTTTGTTAAAAGAATTCTGCTGAATATTTTGTCAGGAGGCTGATCATAATTCATAGAGGCGAGGCTCGTCGGTCTCTAATTCACATCTTAGCGATCGGGTAATGGAGGCAAATGAGCAGAAAAAGCTTCAAATTAGGTTAATTTAGGTTTTTGCAAATGGTCTCCTAATTAGCGATCTCTGCGCAGTTCGAGCTAGATCTTTCGTCGAAATGCACCATCATTTCCTTAAACTTTCATCAAAATAAATTAGCGAAGGTAGGGATTAAGTCAGATTTTCTCGTCTGTTTTCAGCCAGCAGACATGGCACTAATTATTGCAATTTCTTTTTTTTTTCGCAAGCAAAGTATTCGCCCCCGTTCTCCGACAATTAGCTGATTTATGAGCGAGAGTCCAACATTTCGAGCCTGAAATAGGTGACCAGAAGCCTTGGGAATGTTTCGGTTTTGTATTCGTTCTTGCCCTTTGGAAACGGAAGAATGTGTGAAGTTCCTCTTGAATGAAAAGAAAACACGCTGACTAGACATTCTGAATAATTCAAGATATCTCAAGAAAAGAAAACACTTTGTAGGGGTTGTCTTAATCCAACATATCATTCAAATTCCGAAGTCCTACCTAATCCCAAAGTCTTTAATTGATGGTCCGTTGGAGGACGGCACCTATCAAACATCATTTTAAATCTTAGGTTTTACTTCTACTTCTCGTTTTACTTCGAAAAAGGCCACATGAGCATTGTATAATTATCTTCGTGCTTGAGAAGAATGCTATGTATTCAAGATTTAGAATGCAAAGGCAATTATTTACAGTGCTCGGAGGCTCATAGATTACAGAAAGACCGAGTGTTAACCCTAATTAAATATCATTAACTTGTTTAGCTTATTGTGTTTTCAGATAATAGCAATGGAATGTCATTGTTTTAAATCTTGTTGTATTAGCACATAGCATATAAGTACATTCAGCTTAACTGATCCCATGCTTGGAAACGTGATTTGATGGAAGGTTTTTGATAAAGTTTTACAGACTGTCTGTGATTTCACAAAATATTCTGTCCATGTGGTTGATTATTTGTTTGTTCGACCTAACATTTTTCTTATTTTGTTTCAAGGACGAAAGCAAAAAATAGTAATAATTTTTTGCTCTCACTAATCGTCTCACATGCGACACTTCAGAATCGTCTAATGTCATGTTTATTTCATTCAGGTAAATGTTTGTTAAGTGTGTCCATTTGCAAGATAGGAAATGAATTGATGTACGAGTATTCTAGAAACTGATAGCAAGAGCTTTATTATCATTGTAATTCCATCTGCCTTGCATATATTGAGAGTTTTTTTTTTTCTGTTTTACTCTTCTGTAAACGAAAGCTATTGTGCCGGCTTTGTCTGTCCGTCCGCACTTTTTCAGTCCTCACTTTTCTGTCCGCCCTCAGATCTTAAAAACTACTGAGGCTAGAGGGCTGCAAATTGCTATGTTGATCATCCACCCTCTAATCATTAAACATAGCAAATTGCATCCCTCTAGTCTCCTCAGTAGTTTTTATTATATTTAAGGTTAAAGTTAGCCATAATCATGTGTCTGGTAACGATATAGGACAGACCACTACCGGGCCGTGGTTAAAGTTTCATGGGCCTCGGCTCATGCAGCATTGTACCGATACCACCGACAAATAGATCTATTTTCGGTAGTCTCGATTATACGTTGTACAATAATTCAATTGCGCCGAAGAAACTTCGGCGCATTTTTTACTTGTTTTCCTTGTTATCGCTCTTTTCATTTAAGAAATAAATATGCATCAACTTTTACTTTATTACGTAACAAGTAAATTATTTTTTGATGAGTTAATAGTATATTTATTTCTCCGAAGAGCCATGTGGTAAACAAGGAATTGTCTGTATTACCAGAGCAATAACATCGCCGAGGACAAGGTCTTATTTTATGACTTGAAAAGAGAGAGAATGAGAAGAAAACAATAAAGTTTCCCATAACTGCAATAGTGGATTAGCCAGAACACCATTATAGTAGATTGCAGATATGACTTCCTTTCACAGCTGTGATTTACATATACGGTATAGTATGTATGTATGTATATATATATATATATATATATATATATATATATATATATATATATATATATATATATATATATATATATATATATATATATATATATATATATATATATATATATATATATATATATATATATATATATATATATATATATATATACTGAGTGTTTCGAAATTAGAGGGGGCCCCCCTCCACAGAACAAATGGAAAGTTATGAAGTTTTCTGCTATAGCCTATCTCCACGTACATTATTTTAAGTTTCTATTAAGCTATTATTCATTTTACATTTCTTGTATTTTCAGACTGAGTGACGGAGTTAGATACAGCCAAGGCTAATGACTCGGAGGAAATCAGATGGATTGACTGAACCCGGGCTATAACCTTCAGAGAGGCCAGGGATGCTGACGCATCCTTTATTTCACGTTCCTGGATAGCTAAATACGTTAAAAGAGATGAATCCTTTGTTAAAAGAAACTGGAACAAAAATCTATATGACTGTCATCGCAAAAAGAGTGGGAATCTTGGAAGGCCTGAAGTCCTTTCTCAGGAGTCAAAAGACATCATAGCTGAGGCAGTGGGTAGACCAAGAAAGTCTTTACATAAATTGGTGCTTGAACTAGAAACAAAAATGGGAAAGAAGAGAAGTTAGAGTGCTGTATATCATGAGCTGAAAAAATCTGGTATCAAGCCATTTCATGTTATCAGCAAGCCCAGCATCACTCAGCAACAGAGAGAAGACCGTGCATGGTTTTGTGGCTCATTTCTTAAAGATTGGGATGAAGCTGACTTTCTCCATGTTGCCGCATCGGATGAATTCTTCATTTACACAGTCAGGAAGCCAAATCATAAAAATGACATCATTTTGGCTGAAAAGTTGGATGATATCAGTGATGACGTGTGCTATCACTAAGTTGTGAAATTTCCTGAATGTTTGGGAATTTGTCTCTGTTTCACAGCCAAACGGTTAATGTGGATCATCAAAGAAAAGGGACAGTCATGGAACGGCGAATACTTCAGAGAAACTGTGATTACTGTTGGAGTATTTCCTTTCCTCAAAGATCCTGAAAATGTGTTATCTGTTGAAGAAGTCACATTTTTGCATGGTAAGGCACCATGTTTCAAGGCTCTTCAGACACAGGAACTACTTCGAAACAGTGGTATTGATTTCCTCTCATCAAGTGAATTTCCAGGTAGCTCCCCTGACCTTAATGTGTGTTAAAACATTGGTAGTATCTTAAAGGATCGTGTTGAAGTGCGCACAGTGAACTATGATGGTATACCAAGCCTCGACAACCTGCGAAGAGAGGTGACCAAAGTGCTCAGGGAAATATATATACATACATACATACACACTTTTGGGTTGTGGTGTATAACCTTGGTTTAGCTACCAAGTGTTTGGGTCAACAGAGGCACACTTTGTGCCTTACAAAACGTGCCCAATCGCTCGTCCACGCCCAGGATTCGAACCTGGGATGTCTTACTTGGTAGGTAAAAATGTTACCGCTCATGTTACAGAATTACTGATCAACTCATGTAAGTTAAGCATTTTAAGTCAGCAGCATGATTTAATAATAATAATAATAATAATAATAATAATAATAATAATAATAATAATGAAAATTATTTGAATAATACTGACATTGTCAAGGATCTTTCTAAATGTCGTATGTTAGCAAGAGTTGTCTGAAATTGTAGTTTTTTTTTTTTTTAGCGGATCTAAACGATTATGGTCTTTAATTACACTTCAAATTTTGTAGTTCTCTCCATTATAAAGATGATCCAACTTTGTGTACTATGTTTCAGAAGCTGCTATTATTACTATTGCTGTTGTTGTTGTTTGTATTATTGTTATTATGAAAAAATACTCATAGTAGCATGGGTGTTGAAATGGAGAAACAAATCCACAATTATGTATATGTATAAATATATAAAGATAAATCTGTACAGAGAACTTTCGGGAATCTGTTCGATTCCCCTTTTCGAACAGATTCCCGAAAGCTCTCCGTACAGATTTATCTTTAAATATATATGTACATATAGATAACTATGGATTTGTTTCTCCATTGTTATTATTACTGTACAGCAAAGCTATTTTCTAATGAGAACCTCACACAGCAAGATCCCTGATTTGCCGCTCTCCAAGAATTCGGATGAATTCGTTTATGGCTCCAAAACAATTTGATTTTTATAGCTCGGAGGATAATAACTCTCATGAAGACTTCATTAGACCGGATAAAAAGTCAACAATCAGCTTGGATTTATTCCCGGAATCTCAAATATTCCTTGAATCAAGATGCTATATTACATACGAACCAGAATACTTCTGTATTTGGCATCTTGATTGCTATGTTAAATGAGTGATTTTTTTGTATCCCTTTGTTGTATGGAAGTGATTTTTTTTATATAGCTTTTGTGCAAATACTTTTCTAGTTTATGCATGATGTTCAATAAGTATTATAATGATATGGATCTGATTTTTTGTCTTAATTTTGTTTAAAGTAGTACTAATTTACGTCTTATTTACGAGAAACACTATGGTTACATGTAAATCGTATTTTTATATGCACATTTAGTTTTAGCATATCTGATATCTGTGTGGTTCAAATGAGCTTCATTATTTTTATTAATATAAATGTATAATGATACCACATTCAAATACAGACACTAAATTTCTGCTCTTAATGAGTTTTCATTCCTGAGGGAATATTCGATCCGTTTTCCTCAACGATGAAGACATGATCATTTACATTTCTAAAGATAATAATCTTCCGAGTAATTAATCCATTCTAAGCAGCATCTTAATAGAGGGTGAAGATGAGCTCTGTGGAAGTATTATTCAATTACTTTTTTGGCGAATGTAAGGTGGTCCCTAACGAACTCGTAATTGTTACATGAAGTGCACTGCGGACGTGGGAATGAATCCGGAGGAAAAAGCAACCGCAGTTATTCGGACATCATCCCCTGTTTTTTTTGTTTTTTTTTTTTTGTAAGGGAGAGCGTAATTGCTAGCACGATCCACGATCCATGGGAGATTGGTCATCTTCCCATACCTTTTGTCTCTACAGCGTACATTGGCATATGTATGGGCAGACGCTCGCGCGCGCACCAACACATTAAAAATACACAAACACGTACACACACACACATATATATATATATATATATATATATATATATATATATATATATATATATATATATATATACATATACATATGTGTGTGTGCGCGTGTATATATATATGTATATATATATATATATATATATATATATATATATATATATATATATATATATATATATATATATATATATATTATATATGTATGTATTTATACACACACACATATATATATATACATGTGTGTGCGTGTGTGTGTGTGTGGTAGAAAAAAGGCTAGATGATAGGTTAGTGAAAACAGTGCACAGGTGCACAGCTCGGCTACGTTGGGATGAAGGAGCAGAGGAAGACCTAAAAATGGATGGATAGGTGGAGTGGAAGGGGTATCCGGGAAGCTAGAGAGAGTGTGTAAATTAGAGGTGAGTGGCGCTTGTATGTATGAGGTTACTAAAAATTGTTGATGACCCTTGTCTATAATCTTTATTCTGACATTCAAAAGTGATTATCTGGTTCAGAACGTACAGAGAAGACAGAATTTTCTGTTATTCATTTTATGTTTATATATATATATATATATATATATATATATATATATATATATATATATATATATATATAGATAGATAGATAGATAGATAGATAGATAGATAGATAGATAGATAGATAGATATATACTCATATATGTGTATATATATACTATATTAAATTTCTAGAATTTAATTTTTAATCAGTTTTTGAAGCCCTTGACAATTTTCTTGCTATTTTCTTGTGAAAGCGCATTAGAAGAAACTCATAGCTCCTATTGTTGTATTTGCATCATTCACTGCACTACAATATGTCTAGTGAACTGACCAGATTAAAAATGCAATCACTGATAGCTTTTCGTAAAACCATGTACGCTACTCAGTCATGAAGCCTGAAAATGAAAACTATGTTTGTAATTAGAATACAATGTTTGGGTACACCAAATGATAAATGCTAAACAAACAATGATTCTCCGCAAACATACGCAAGAATGTATAAAAGCCAAACACGTTAATAATATACGAATAATATACACGCTTTATCATGCTGTTTTGAAGGCTTTCAGTTGATATGATTAATAACAACAATCATTATACGATTAACAAGATGACGAATATTTACTCTCCAATTGACAACAGGAGAAAAAAGTAAAAAATGCTTCGAAGTTTCTTCGGCGCCATTGAGTTTTCTGTAGAGCCGCTACAGCTTATTATCAAGACCACCGAAAATAGATCTATCTTTCGGTGGTCTCGGTATAATGTCGTATGAGCCTCGGCTTATGAAACTTTAAGCACGGCCAGGTGGTGGCCTTTCCTGTACCGTTGCCAGAAACACGGTTATGGTTAACTTTAACCTTAAATAAAATAAAATGACTACTGAGGCTAGAGGGCTGCAATGTGTTATGTTTGATGATTGAAGGTGGATGATCAACATACCAATTTGCGGCCCTCTAGCCTTAGTATGTTTTAAGATCTGAGGGCGGACAGAAAAAGTGCGGACAGAAAAAAGTGCGGACGGACAGACAAAGCCGGCACAATACTTTTCTTTTCGGAAAACTAAAACGGCACATCAGTTAAATTTGGGCATCAGTTTTCTTTTTGATAAACACACTTTTACTCTGTGCAAAAATATATCTGTAAAAATGCATATATAACAAGAAGGAAAGGGATTCACAAATTTCACCAAATCGGTCTCGTTCTCCTAATAATAATAATAATAATAATAATAATAATAATAATAATAATAATAATAATAATAATAATAATAATATAATAATAATAATAATAAGCATCTCTGTCTCTCTCTGTCTCTCTCTCTCTCTCTTTCTTTGAGCATTTGGGAACGTTTTTTGGGAGTGAATGATAATAATAATAATAATAATAATAATAACAACAATAATAATAATAATAATATAATAATAACAACAATAATAATAATAATAATAATAATAATAAGCATTCTCTCTCTCTCTCTCTCTCTCTCTCTCTCTCTCTCTCTCTCTCTCTCTTTGTGTTCTTGGAAGTGAATAACAATAATAATAATAATAATAATAATAATAATAATAATAATAATAATCACCACGTCTTTGCCCTACGGAAAAGTTGGTCGGGTTGTCTTAAGAGAGTCGTCACCTCCACGCTGACGAAGATTGTTGCGAATAATGCCAAGCAATTATTTGCTTGGGTTATTGTTACTCCGAAGCCACCCAGTGTCAGGGAGCTAAGGTTTCACCTTCTTGTCTCCTGCATCGCGTTGACAGCACTGTGCTTGCAAAGGGATGCTTTATTTTTATTTTATTGCAACATGCTCTTGCAACGAATTGCGTACTATTTTATTTGATGTTTTTATATATTCTTGAATGTGTTTTCGAGTTTAGAGGTCTTTTTAGGCTGTTTTGTTTATTTTAGTCCGTCTGTCTGTCTGTAAGTCAATCTGTTCCTTGTTTTTGGTCTTGGAAGTTGCTGGTTTATGAAGACGAAAATAATGATAAATAATATGAGGTTGATAATTAAAGAACAATGATGAGGAGTCTGCTGAAAGCAAGGACATGAAAAAAATATACAATTTAAAGATTTTTTAAGAGGATACCTGAATGGCGAAGACACACCTACGTTCATTAATGATGTGCTTGTCTCTTTTTTTAAAGTAATATATTGTGCGTGTGCTTTCGTGCGTACGCTTTCGCGCGCGTGTATGTGCGCGAATATATTTAAAATACGCATAATTATGCGAATGCATCATTAATTACTAAGAATAAATAGAAATACCTATTTTTTAATGTTTCTGTTGTGCACACGAAACTTCTTCCCAATATTTCGTTTTCGTTCAGTTCCCGTTAAAAATGACTCCTAAGGTTCTCAGGCCTCATTGTGACTTATTGCTACTCGTATACAGGAGTCCCTCAGTGCCAGTGTTTTGCGCCAATGAAGTCTTCCTACCCCGTAATTTTTTTTTCCGAGGATGTAAATCATCGTCTGACGAAAACCTCATCAACCCACTTGGGAAGGTATTGACATGCAAATCAATACCCGCAATTGAAAATGAATAGAAAACCACTAAGACAAAGGTGTCTGCAACAATGACCAACCGAAAGAATGTTTAATGAAGGTGTGAATGATCCTGCGAGCTTCTTTTGTCCGCTGCCCAGTCTCGCTCTTTCTTCTTTCTTTCAGGTCTTTTATTCTTTATCTCTGTCTCTCGCTTTCAGCCTCCGCAGCCTCTTATTTACAACATGAGTTTCGTAAGTAGCGTTATAAGGACCAAGCGGTAATCCTTTATGTGTATTCACGTTGCATCTTTGTCATGGTACCTATATTTCTTTTATCCTCCTTGAGTCCTTTCTTGAAGACTGAGCCCTTGCAATAGTTGGGGTTCAGAGCCAACATCCTTTTGTTTCCACGCGAAGTATCGCCTCGGTGTTGTTACTGCTTTGATTATACCAAGGGTACCTTGATCTTCAGGGTACGCCATTGCTACATACATACGCACAGTGACTGTCATTTGTTAGGTCTCTTCAACTTAAGTCTTTGAATTTTCATTAGACTCTAATGCTATTCTCCTTGCATTTCAATGCATTTTTATTTATTTATTAATTTATTATATATTACCTTATTAATTTATCTTTTTTTATTTTTTAATAAATGATCTCTTCTTTCTGTATTTACCTTAACGTACTCTCACTTCTTCCTAATAAACATCATATTCTTGGGAAGCTTGAATTTCAAGTCAGTGGCCTTAGTGGGCTTGCTCCATATGAACAGGGTTCATCTCCTGAATAATAATAATAATAATAATAATAATAATAATAATAATAATAATAATAATAATAATAATAATAATAATAATAATAATAATAGGTTCTATTGAATATTATTGCTGCTTCAGCTGCATTTATTTTGTAGAAGACTTTTTCTATTTTCCTTATTGCGGACTTCTCTTCAGTGGAGGTGCGTGCTAACAGCTCGCCTATATTTGTCATTTCATGGGGGAAAAAATGACAAATATAGGCAAGCTGTTAGCACGCACCTCCACTGAAGAGAAGTCCGCAATAAGGAAAATAGAAAACGTCTTCTACAAAACAAATGCAGCTGAAGCAGCAATAATATTCAATAGAACTTGTTTAAAAGAGGGTCTGCTGCCAAATTATAATAATAATAATAATAATAATAATAATAATAATAATAATAATAATAATAATAATAATAATAATAATAATAATAATGAACCAAACAAAAACTTTCAGTTTTCTTCTGAAGATGGAAAGAGAAACCCACAAGATTCCTGTGTATAACTTGTTTACTTGTAAATATTTACATATTACTTGAATCTCGAGTATTTTCAGGTCCTAACTGTGACCCTTTTTCAAGAGATGTGAAGGTAGTCAGGCTGGTTCAAGGCCCAGCAATCTTCTGGAACTTCTCCCTGTGCTGTCATTTATATGATGGCTGTCCTGGTTTCCATTCTCTTGAGAGTTGTTAATCTCCTCCTGTCGGTCTGATATCCTGAACTGATGGTCAGTGGAATTAACCCTTGTGGTAAGTGAGTGGTCACCATCGGTCTGTTGGGCAGGAGACCTGACCTCCAGGTCAGAAGGGTCGATCTTAGCTTCCTTTAATATTAAAGCTCGACTTATGGGATCTTCTGAGGTAAATCCTTTGTTTCCTTCTATCACTTTAATCTCTCTGATGAGTGTCCCTGGTCTCCTGTCCAACAGACCGATGTTGACCACTCACTTACCACAAGCGTTAATCCCACTGACCATCAGATCAGGATATCAGGCCGACCGGAGGAGATTAACAACTCTCAAGAGAATGGAAACCAGGACAGCCATCATATAAATGACAGCACAGGGAGAAGAAGTTCCTTTGCGGGCTCCAAGAGCAAGAGCCCGTGCCAGCACAAGGCTGGCTTAATCTTAAACAACAACAAGGAGAAGAAGTTCCAGAAGATTGCTGGGCCTTAAACCAGCCTGACTACCTTCACATCTCTTGAAAAAGGGTCACAGTTAGGACCTGAAAGTACTCGAGATTCAAGTAATATGTAAATATTTACAAGTAAACAAGTTATACACAGGAATCTTGTGGGTTTCTCTTTCAATAATAATAATAATAATAATAATAATTTGGTTTTGATAGCGCGCATTATTTTACAATAACGGATCCCTGTGCCTTACGTTAAGCATCTCATTGCTTTCTGTGCGTTCAGCTGCTTTGCAGGTTAAAGACCACTTTTTTTTTTTGGGTGGGAATATTCATTAGCTTGCTCATTTGGTCATACTTGCATTCGGCTGTGAATTTATTCGGTCTCTCCCGCTGAGGTAATCATCTGCTGAAGATCAAACGTCCAGTTTCGGCTCAGTCACCTGTCGGGGCTGTCGTTCTTCGTTTTGTTGACATGCAGGAATTATATCGATCTCCAAGCTATCTGGAATCTCTTGACAGGCATCAGTTTCTTGAATATATACGCAGCAATCTTCAGTATGATGTATGAAGTTATTGTGCTTCCTTTTTTATCATTTTTTTTTCTTTATGATGCATTTTTTTCCTGTTCGTCGTACTTTTATATGAAATGGTTTGCTTCATTACGAAGAGCTGATCATGTAGCTGTTTGTCAAAATCACTGTTTGCCCTAATCTGTAGTTTTTTTTTTTTTTTTCGTTCTTCATGGTAAGCTTTGGCTAATCGCAAATATTTGCCCAGAAAAATAGTTAATCCTTATTCCAAGGATTCCTTTCCATCAAGATCAGTGCTCACTTTTATAAAGTTTTGCATCCCTTATTGATAAAGATTCTTCGACTGAATAAAAGATTAAGGGATAACAACCATAGTTTAAAAAACACGAAAAGAAATAAAGTTCATATTTCAGCTAAAAATTGTTAGAATAATATTGCTTCTGATGAAGATCTGAACTAAATGAAAACTAGATTCGATCTTCACTTTTCCCTTCGATTTTATTATTGTTAATAATATTTTTTTTTTTTTGTCAAGGTCTGCGGTCCATGATAGTAAATACGTAAATGTTCTTACAACACATGCCTTGGCAGAAATGTATTAAATATTAAAAGCTAAGTGACTAAGCAAACATTCAACCACTTCTGCCGCGAAAAATATCAGACACCTCTGGAACAAACCTGTCATCATCTGGTCAGTGATTACATATATATATTTCAGTTCCCCGAAAAATGATTTTAGGTGCCTGTTTGTCCCGAGTTTATGATACTGTCGAATTCGCAACGCCACATCCTCGCAAAGGGAGGAGTCACACTGCCACGTTTCAACACCTGGAAAATAAGTATTTACCCGGTTCCTTGCTTCGACGATTCCATGAAATTACGCGGGGCGTTATTGCAAACGACGTCCATCGGTGAAATCGCTAATTGCGGTATCTGTATCGGCGGACTGTGATTTGTCCCCCGAAGGGCGGGATGGGACGGCTAGCCAGTGGACCCGGGGACTGAAATGGCGGTATTGCACCTCGCCAGTAACCTATAACCCGTAAGTTTGGGTTATTGGTTTGAGTGATTACTGGCTACAGCGAGAGAAACAGCACCTCCTTTCTGTGGAATAATAGTCAAATCTTTCATTTCTTTTCTCTCTCTCTCTTTTTTTTTGTGCCATGAGGGGTTTTGCCGACTTTTGCTCATGGCCCTCCATTCGTTTCTCGAATATTGGCCTGTGTAGCAAAAAATAGAGAAAAGGATACTTATAAACGTTGAGAAACTTGACGTGGGAAGTTGCCGTGTCTGCTGCATACGTGCTTCAACCTTTATCCTTTATAGTCACGCATACATCACACGCACATATATATATTCATACAGTATATATGTATATATATATATATATATATATATATATATATATATATATATATATATATTATATAATATACATACATACATACATACACATATATACATACGAATAGATAATGTGTGTATACAGTATATATATATACATAGATATATAAATACATACACACACATATATATATATATATATATATATATATATATATATATATATATATATATATATATATATATATACTAGCTGACCAGTCCATACCTCTGAATGACAACCCATAAACTCTCTCTCTCTCTCTCTCTCTCTCTCTCTCTCTCTCTCTCTCTCTCTCTCTCTCTCTCTCTCTCTCTCTCTCTTTCATATTTCCTCTCCCTCTCACTCTCTCTCTCTGTCACCCCCTTCCCAACCCCCACCGCCTTTGGTGCCATTGATGTCTTACCCCACAGTATTCTTTTCCAGACAGTAAGTCCTATGTATACCGAAATTAGGTATGATGAATTCGTAAAGTTTAATTAGTCACTAAGTTTACGGGTACAACCAGCCCTGTTTCATGGAAGCCATTCCCTTCCCACCCCCACCCCCACCCCCACCCCCTTTAGTGCCCTTTGGTGTTAGTGATGCATTACCTCCACAGTGCTGATTTGTAGATAGTAAGTCATATGTATACCAAGTTTGATTGAAATTGCTCAATGCATTAAGAGTTAGGCTGGCACAAATACATTATATATATATATATATATATATATATATATATATATATATATATATATATATATATATATATATATATATATATATATATATATATATATATATATATATATATATATATATATATATATATATATATATAGTGTGTGTGTGTGTGTGTGTGTGTGTGAGTATCATTAGCAACGGAGAAATGCTATCTTTAGACTTTTTTTAAAAGAAATTTTTTCATATTCTGCTTCTCAAAAAGACCCTATTTGGAAGTGGAATGCATCTGTTTTCAGGATATGCAATGACGTACAGCTATATAAATGCGCATAAACGTTGAACTTTACTTAAAGCAGTGAAAATAATCGACGCCCTGTAAAATACTAAAGAGAAAAGGTAGCGTTTGGTCCTAGAAAGAAAGGCTCACAAACTGATATGTTCAACGAGGTTATGAGGGAATTGAGAAGGTCTGGAAGGATTGGTAAAATGTTAAAGACTGGATTATTATTATTATTATTATTATTATTATTATTATTATTATTATTATTATTATTATTATTATTATTATTTGCAAGTGGCAGTAACATTAATATTCAAAATGACAGAACGTTAATATTGTGCATGATGGTGCAGTCACTGAAAAATGTTTTGCAACATGTTCCAGAAGTTTTCGTTCACCTAACAATAATTGATTCGTTTTATATATACAAGGAAATTTGCTTTTCTTATTCGATTTGGTTGTTAATCATACGGTTAACAATATAAATACGAATGGAGTGAAAAATCCGTACTACGAAAAATAAAGAAACGTTTTGAAAAATTTCGCTCATGATGGTAGCGTAAAAGAGTCAAATAAAAAACTATAATTGGTCATCCATTCAATGTTTATGGGAGTAAATTCAGAGACTTTCTTCTTCATGGATAAATAACCCAATGAAAAAGTATAGGGAGAAAATTAGGTAGCACCCAATGGATGGATACTTAGTGGCAGAGAGAGGGAGAGAATAAATGATTAAATAAAAGAATTATAATAATGATGAAGAGAGAAATAAAGGAATTATAATAAAGATAGAGAGAAATAAAAACCGGTTTAAAGGAAACGGGAGGTAATTTCTCCGACGCACCAGTTGTGTCTGTGCTTGTTTCATGCTCTTGCGACGGAGTTGCCAATTAGCGCCAGATGTCACTATTATAAGCTGATGTCCGAAAAATTTTGAAGTATGTTGCAAAACATCTTTGAGTGACTGTACAAGTTTGAAATACCATCGAATTGCCAAGCTTAGTTTATGCAGAGTATAATGCCCACTTGTGCAAAAAGAGAGGAAACGGGGATATCTAAATGTGAAGAAAAGAAAAACTTACGGAAAGTTTCAGAACTTGCTCTTATGTATAAAATAGGCCAACTGTCACTCCACCACACCAGTGACGTTGTTAATCAGTACTAACCTATAATTTTTTTTCAGGGATTCTTTTTTTTTTTGGGGGGGGGGATGTGTAGGAACCTTCCGACTTATTCAGTTACGTAATTATTTAGGTGCTTATTGATTTTTTTGTGGTCGTCGAACAAGTTTCTGGGTTTTGTTTTTCATTCCTTCGTTTTAAACCTGTAAAATTACGAAAGTTGCTTCTCCCATAATTTCCTTATCGCTGTGACTGCCCGGGGTTTTGTTTCCGCTTGCATTAGACTCATAGGTCTGTTGGAAGTAACCATATGCTGAACATCTTTTTTTTTTTTTTATCTGTCTTTGAGTAGGCATTAGAAATAACAAGCATACCCTCTCCTCCCTTTAACACACACACACACACACACACACCCACACACACAAGCTTTGACAATAATTATTTTCTTTCTCCGTGTCGTGTTTATTCATGGAGAGCATCATGTTCAATAAAGGAGAAATGGAATCGTACTTTTCTCTTTTACTATAATTCTCGTTTTTGAGCCTCAGTTACCAACTCTGAACTCTGTCTAGGTTAGGTAGCGAAATTATAGCCATTTTGTTCTTTTAATGATACCATGACTTTAAGGGACGAATATGTACTGCATCGGGTTTAATTTTCGAGGAGAGTTATTTAGCAGCTGAGGTTTCTGATATGCGTGGAATGCGGATCTTAGTTATCGAAACTGCATACACGGCATTAGCCGTAAGCCAAAATCTCCTTGACTGGTAGACTAGGAAAAGAATAACTTCTGGTCTCTGCTTGTAATTTTACAGATTTATTTAATTCGTATTTAAGACTATATATTTTTTTGGTACATTTTTTTATCCTAATTTATAGTTTTAATGAATTTTAGCTAAATTAATGTTTGATTTAAAGCGCTGAATGGCCATAGTTCCCCATGTGCTTGGCTTGTGTGCCTAAAATCTATAAATCAACCAGTCAGTCAGTCTCTGCTTGTGAACCATTGTACTGTAACTGACCATTGGTACTTAATGATAATTGCAATTGAGGCTTGCTGTTAAAATATGAGGCTTAATGATAATTGCAATTAAAGCTTGCTGTTAAAGTATGAGCTTAATGATAATTACAATTGAGGCTTGCTGTTAAAATATGAGGCTTAATAATAATTGCAATTGAAGCTTGCTGTTAAAATATGAGGCTTACTGTTAAAGTATTTCTCGATGATATTTCCTCAAAATTCAGGTGTCATAATTTAAAGTTTAACACCATTCTAGATTTTTTCAAGGTTATCTGCAGCCAATGGCCTTCACAGTTGCACCGCCTTTTTGTAAATAATGTCTAGATCCTGCGCTTTTCTAAGCTGTATGATATGAAAAAATAATGTTATGTTTAGATAGAGTAGGTCCGCACGGACAATTGCTCTTTAGCGGCTAGGGGAGCAATTATTAGGCCTGTAAAAAGAGCAGCCTTATATAATTATTCAGCGAGCTACTCACTGGACGGTTATCTCCATATTGGAGACTCAAATTTAATGACCATCTTCCTTATTGAAGACTCAAATTTTACAGTTGTATTCGATATTGGAGATTCAAATTTAATGGCTAGCTTCCATATTGAAGACTAAAATTTTACAGCTATCTTTCATATTGGAGACTCAGATTTAACGGCTATTTTCCATATTGAAGACTCAGATTTAGCGGCTATCTTCCATATTGAAGATTCAAATATTACAGCTGTCTCCCATATTGGAGACTCAGATTTTACGGCTGTCTTCCATATTGGAGACTCAAATTTAACGGCTCTCATTTATATGGAGAATCAGATTTAGCGACTGTCTTCTATATTGAAGACTCAAATTTAGCGGCTGTCTTCCACGCTGGAGACTAGAACTTAACGGCTATCCTCCCTATTGGAAACCCAAGGGCCTTGATCTGGCGGCGACCAGGCAGACTCATCATTTCCCTAATAGGTCGTAAGTTATTCATCAAGAGGCCGCGTTTATGAATGAAGAACATACCGCTGGGTTAATGTATCTATGGTTAACAGATATATTCCGTGATTTATTATTCCATTAAGAGGAGCTAGAATCAATCTCTATACTTTTTTTTTTTCATTCCATGTAAGAAAATTCGAAACGCTCCCACCCAAAGGTCAGGGACTTCAATCATCGATAGCCCACTGCATTTAAAAGATGGCCAGTTCATTTCTGTGAATCATAATTGAGAGATTTCGGAGAGAGATTACGGTCGTATCTGCTTACGATAGCTTCATTTGAGGATTGATGTATGACTTAATTTCAGGGGACTCGATTTTTTTTTTTTTTTTTTTAGGCGGATTTTTAGATGGTGGGGTGGTTTGGCGTTCATAAATCTTAGCTTTTGAACATCAGATCACTCATTTTTGCTTCATTTATGTACTTGGAAGTTTTGTTAGTTCGCTTCTGGTTCTGTCTGACTTCAAACGGTCCATTTTTTTTCTTAATCTATTTGTTTTGGATGCAGAAGGATAGAATTAAAAAAGGAAGGATGCCCCGGGGTGCTGGGTGTGTCACCGTTCAGATTTAGGGTGGAATCCTTTCTGGTTGATTTATCTGTTTGTTACTGCGTCAGTTTCCTTATTATCTCACATCATCTTTGATTTAAAGATGAAAATGAGCACGTTAGCAGTATGCAAGATTTAGGTCTGATGAAGACAGTGGAGTTAGAAATGCTTTGAAATGTACATTGTTCGATTAGTCACTTGGGAACAAATCACAGGAATTTGCCTTCAAGCCGCAAGTTGGTAAGCCGTGCTGAAGTAAATACTATTATTATTATTATTATTATTATTATTTTTATTATTATTATTATTATTATTATTATTATTATTATTATTATTATTATTATTATTATTATTATTATTATTATTATTATGTTGCTAGTTTGGGAGAGTGCTTTGATAAACATAACAATTAGGTCACATAAACGTATTTTGTAGACTCTCTGGCAATGCACAGTTGCAGAATTTCAACCTATAATTTTCGTTTCCCTAAATTAATGATGTATTACGAAAAGACATCTTTTCAAGAAACGAAGGCTTGTTAAGCCTAGGTCGTTTGGGAGGGACTGTTGGCCCTTGGCCTGGTCAGTTTCTACAATAAAACTGACCAAATAACAAGACTTGTTTTCTTCAAGAAGCCCATAAAATGCAGGAACGCGCATTTATATGTGTCCATACGAGACACCAGCAGATGCCAAGGCCATTTATCCTTTTAAAAATCAAATAAACCAACTGATTATTCATCTTGCCGGTGATACGAGATATAAGGAAAAATTGAAAGGTGAAACAAACAATTGGAGGTGCGAGAGGAAAATGCAGTATTAAAGGGTCAGTGAAATATTGTAATCGGTGTGAAATAGTTGAGAAATAATTGTAAGTGGAAGAAAATGCTGTTATTTCCATAAATCGAATTCTCCTTTTTGTCGGAATGTCAGACATAGATGTCATTGCACTCAGCAAAATGCGTTTGAACGTATGCATGTACTGCATGTTTCTGTGTATACAGTGTCTATATGAATGACTATGTGAATATGTTTTTATATGTATACCACAGGTAGAGAGTTTCTAATTGTTTTAAAGTATAATATCTTGCCGTAAATCTTCAAATCTTAAATGCTGAGTGTAGATCGCGGTTTTCAAGTGGTAGCCCTATGAATGGCGATATCAGTAATTACGCTGCCTAAATATTGATTGATTTCATTGCCTAGCTACCAGCG
>NC_089756.1:15398725-15416225 GCF_040412425.1 Macrobrachium rosenbergii
AAGAAGCATTTGTTGAGTTGTGCCCGTTGGTTGGGAATTCCGGGGCGAGTTACGGATTCCCGCAAACATATTTTGGATTTAGTTAGGCAGAAGGTTGACCAGGAAATGGAAGAGGCTGAAAATTTAGTTAGGAAATGAAGATAGTGAGAATGAGAGTGTGAGTGTGACTGGACCTGACGAGGAGGATCAGGTAAGTGTTTCGGCAGGACTTACCCTGTTTGATGATCCTCCACGCACTGGTGTGATCTATGAGGGTCCTGCTAATTTTGAGCCTCCTGTTAATAATTCCTTAAACCCTTTGTGATCCCACCTGAAGTTAGAGCTAATGAATTACCTCCTGTGGCTGAGTCCAAGGAAGACATTGAATTTAAACTATTGTGTAAACGTGTGGAATTGAGAAAACTAGAGTTTGAAGAGAATGAGAGGGTGAGGAGACACGAGTTGGAAATTGCCAACTTGAAACTAGAGATGGCTAGGTTGACCAATAGGGATGATTTTTCTAGTTCCCCTAACCCTGCATTACAAGGTAAATTTAATTTGAGTGCGGCACTCAAATTGGTGCCAGTTTTTGATGAAGCCAGTGTCCCAGATTTTTCAAAGCTTTTGAGAGGGTAGCTTCTCGTTTGTCCTGGCCTTCTGAAATGTGGACGGTCCTTATCCAGTGCCGGTTAGTGGGTAAGGCCGTCAGAGTGTATAATGCCCTAGATGAAACGGTAGCCAAGGATTACCAGAAGGTTAAAAGCCTGGTTTTAAAGGCCTATGATCTGGTACCCGAGGCTTACCGTTTAAAATTTAGAAACTCTGTAAAGACCCCCTCTCTTTCATATGTGGAGTTTGCTCGTATGAAGGAGGAGCAGTTGGATGACTGGCTTAAGAGTCGTCAAGTGGTATCTTTGGCAGCTTTGAGAGAACTGTTTTTGTTGGAGGAGTTTAAAAAAATTCTGTAGTAAGGAGTTGAGAGTGTACCTTGAAGAAGTGAAGGCTAGCAGTTTAAGTAGAGCCGCACAGATAGCGGATGAATTTGTTTTGACTCATAAGTCGGAGTCGGGTGACTTTAATCATCGTCCCCGCGCTAATCCCTCTTCCAGGTCTAATATGAATTTCTCCTCCCCAGGTACCATAATAATAATCAGTTTAGTCAGCGTAGTCGGCCTAATAGTAATACATTGTCTCAGAGACCCTATACAATTTATAATTCTGATAAAAATAACCCTGGTAATAATAATTTTCATAAACAGAATGGTAGTAATAGGGGTAATCAAAAAAAATGTTTTTGTTGTTTTCCCCTCCTTTGTTTGTTGCATCTGCCGTCAGCCATGACAGCCCCGTCCTGAGTATGTTAAAGAACCTGCATAACGACCCACTCGGGTCGTTACAATGGCGACCGTGACAGGATGGCTCTGTTTTGGCTGGCGGGGTTGTTACGGCATTGGAGGGGATCATGAGTGTAAAAAAAAAAAAATAATCTTTTTTTTTTTTTTCTTTTAGGTGGGGAGGTGTCACGTTAAGTGATGGTTTTGCGGGAACTGCTGGTTCCCCGCTCGTTCCCTTTTGTGGATTGCTGCCTCCTTACCTTCAAGTTTTTTTTTGTTTTGATGTTCTCGTCGGTGAGCTGCCGTTTTTCTTTCGCCAGTCGGGTCTGGTAGGGCAGCAAAGGTAGCGGCAGTGGCAGCAGCAGCAGGCAGTTTTTGGAGTCGACGTTGGTCGAGTTTTTGAGCAGCAAATTGGAGCACGCCTACGAAGTGGAGCACGTCGTAGAGGTGGAGTGTGACCATGAGTAGTCGTGTGACCACGAGCTGCTCATCTTTGTTGACAGCGTGAGGCTGTCCTGACGTCTCCATCGGGGTTTTCTGGTTGATGGGTTTTTGTCCCTGCTGCACAGCTGAGGGCTGTCTTGGTGCCCCGATGGAGGACGTATGTTTGGTATTTTATTTTCTGCCTGCTGTTGTTTATTTTTGCCTTTTTTTTAGCTACTTTTTGTTTATAAAGTTAATTGTTTATTTAACTTGATTTTGTTTAGTGCTGCCTTTTGGCTTTTTTTTGTACCTATGGTTTTAATCTTTTTACCAGACCTGACTCACTTGTAAATACTTGCCTTAATAAATCAATATTAAGCTCATTTTATTGTTTTTGTTGTTTTCCCCTCCTTTGTTTGTTGCATCTGCCGTCAGTCATGACAGCCCCGTCCTGAGTATATTAAAGAACCTGCATAACGACCCACTCGGGTCGTTACAATATATATATATATATATATATATATATATATATATATATATATATATATATATATATATATATATATACACATGCAGAAAAGTTAGATAGCATTTCTAAGGCTTCCTTAAATGATCGTCTTGAATAAAGGCTGCATTCAAGAGGTTCTGCCATTAATTTATGAACCTTTGACCTAAGAATGGAAGCGAATTACTCGCAAAATTTAACAGAAAAATTTCCAGTCTTTTTCAGGAATGTATGAATATACACATTAGCTTTATTTGTCAGTAAAGGACTTTAAAATCAATAACTATCCACCTGCTTTCACGAGTAGTACAAACTTATCAGATCTTAAGAAGATATTGTGATAAGTAACTCTTCAAATACCCTCATTATGGAATGCAGCCTTCAAAATGACTAAAGGATTTTAAGGTCACTGACTATTCAAGTGTGCTTTATAAGAAATTTATATATGTTCTGTGACTTTTTCTTAAGGTCTCATTTCTGATTATAACTTGTGGTCGGGTTAGATTTAATAATAATAATAATAATAATAATAATAATAATAATAATAATAATAATAATAATAAGAAGAAGAAGAAGAAGAAGAAGAAGAAGAAGAAGAAGAAGAAGAAGAAGAAGAAGAAGAAGAAGAAGAAGAACAGCCTTGTACTGTGCAGTCTGACACTGCGATTATATTTCCATATTAAAACAGACTCAACAAACACCTTTTAATTTTTTTTTTACCTTGTATATAATGATGTGTCAGGTTCGTCCGCAAATGGAATGTAAATGAAGGAATTGTTGCGTTTGCATTAAAATGATGAACATGAGCAGATTTCACTCAGTAGTATACATGGATTAAAAAATGTTTTAAGGCTAAGAACTGTAAAGCGGACTAGGCCAAGCATTTTAATGATAAAAATAATGTACAGTTAATAAAAGGGTATGGTAAGAGTGAGGAGAAACTAAGATAATAGACCAAAACATGTGTTGGTATTTGGTTACGTTTCAAGACGGTAAAACAGTTGTGAAGAGGATTGATTTTTCTCAAGTTCTGTAAGGAAAGGGGAAAGAGACAATAAGAACAAACGTGCTATGTGGCAGAAGTATTAGAAAGAAAGGGTCAGCTGTCTCTAGAAACAGGGATGACTAAACGACGAGCTGCTAACGAAGTCTCTGGATGGTTGTACGAAGCATCATTTGTGTTTGGGAACATTTCATTTCACATGAATTTCTTCTCTGACTCAACTGGTGGCTAACTTCTATCGCATTGTCCTCTCGACCACGATCCCTTACAGAGGATACTTATCACCACGGAAACACACACACACACACACACACACACACACACACTCTCTCTCTCTCTCTCTCTCACACATATACTCACACGCGCTGATTCACACGTGCGTACATCAAGACAAGTGGATACAAATCAATGCGTTCATGTGCTCTCTTGAAATTAGCTTAGGCGAATTATATATCTTCCTGTATCAACCTTCTCAGAATCTTTTAAGTCGAAATTTATGTATGTGATTCATTTTTATCGATTGCGTTGAAGCAGTTCATTTTTCATCGCATGTAAATTTTGTATCTTTGTACCAGGTTTTTTTTCTTTTTTAGTATTTATGCTTACCAGTTCCTTCCCGTTTTGTGCATTTGGGTTCTTATTCTCGTCTGCGTCTGTTCGCAATACGCTTCCTTCCCGCCTGCTTATATAGCGTTTACATAGTTATTCTTGTTATTTTCTGATTTTTGCTTGCCTTCTCGTGTCTTCTCTCCCATGTTTTTATCTTTATCTGCTCTTACTTGGCTGCCCCGCCCCCGCCCCCCAACATTTCCATGTATTAGCTATGATAATATTTCCAAAAATTCATGAATGAAAGAGTTACAATGTAACAACGCGAGAAGGTATGATGATATAATGAATTTCATGGATAGTACCTGTGTACGCTTAACTAAGGCAGTATAATGTCTATCAAGCTTCTTTATCTGAGGTTAATTTATGTTTTAGTTTTAAACTTCCTATTTGCTAATTTTTTTGCTTTTTGCAAGTCTTAAACATTTTCATTCCCTACCCAGCCGACTGGGGAGAGAGAGAGAGAGAGAGAGAGAGAGAGAGAGAGAGAGAGAGAGAGAGAGAGAGAGAGAGAGAGAGAGAGAGAGAATGAATAAATAATTTATAAAACGTAACGCCGGTGCAAGCAATTTTTGCGTCAGTTTAGGAATTATCTGTACATGCAATTTGGGTGTGGTCCGTGCTCTACGCAAACTTGAAGATGTATGACATTAGATTTTGGCAGCCATCATTATACCCCCGTGGATCTACATTATTCGATCTTCCAAAATGAAGGTCTCTTTCAAGAAAAATAATGTTGTATTGAACAACAATAATTTTTCTTTTGATAAACGATAAAAAATATAGGGCAGCGGTATATTGAATAACATAATTAACAGGTTCGTACAAAAAGAATTAAGCAAATTAGAGGTTATAAAAGTGTTCTGAAAAATAGATTGAAAGTTGGGTTTCTGCAAAGTATAAATATGTAAAAAAATGTTGGTAATCTTATTGGCAGAGTACAAAGTATTACGCAAAAGTAGATATTTGTATAAGTATTTTGAAAAACAACTTTATTAAGAGAAGAGTTTTAGCCTTTTAAAAAATAGCCTCATTAACTGAAGTGCTTCTAGAGGACGGATGTATAATAAAATCTTTGTTGATCTCGCTCACAAGGAATTATGTGACATGTCTGTTTTAAAACTGCGCTGGTCTGATGCTAACACGGACTAGTAATGTTTTGTTCAGAACGTATTTTGTGACATTAATGATGGAACTGAGAAAAAAAGTTCATCTGAAATATAGTCTTTGCACGAGTCGAGGTTTTGCAGAATTTTGAAAGAAGAAAAGAAAGAGAAGGAGAAAAGAAAGTGAAGGACAAGCATTAGTGCGCCAGTATGATGTTTCTCTTAACAGGAGATGACCCGGGAGAAAAATAAAACAAAAGTCACTGCTAATTTCGTCCTGTAACCTCTGTATCAAAGACGAAACCCATGTGCAGAAAACTTCCACTACACCAGCCAGTGAAATTCAGTTTTTAGAGGCAGAAGGAAGTGACGAAGAATGAAAAGGATGAGTAGGAGAGTTGTTTATGAAAAACAGATTAGAAGCGAATGCAGGTGGTGGTAGAAGGGAAAATGAGGAATGGAATGATTAACGTTTTACGGGAACCGGGAAGAGAGATGTGTAGAAAATAAAAAAGGTAGGCTGAATAAAGAGGAGCATGAAGGAATTAGAAAGGAAGACTTAGTTCAAAAATCAACCAAGGAAAATGGCGAACAAAAAAAGCTGGTTAAATGGTAGAAACCACAAGGGATGAATGAAGAGTAGAATAAGAGAGATAGAAAGGAGGAGTGAAAATAAAATAATGCAAACACAAATAAGAGGGGACATAGACAGTGAATGACGAAGAGTTATAGGGGAAAACTTTTCTCGTTTACGGGCAAAAGCCAGTCATGATACAATGACAACTTCATCTTCATTGACAATTATATTAGAATCTAAGTGCCCAAGTGTTGCATGATTCCAGCGTTATGCTTCAAGATTTTGCGCCAAAATAGCTGATATTAATAGGAAAATTGTGAATATGCTCTGTAAGTTTTACCCCTTACTACTTTGTGTAAACTTTGATAGCAATGTGCCAGAATAGTTTGTATAATTCTGCAGTTAATAACAAATGAACCAACTTAAAAAAAAAATCGTTCAGAAGACGGTAAGTGTGGTCCTAACTGATTGTGAGTATGATGTGTTGTAGCAAGCATGGCTATCGGAATAAAATCATGAAATTAGTATCTTAACAGTTCCCATTAGGAATAAATTACACCCACTCAGCGTCAGTATAACGAACCTTTTAAAGATACCTTGAGAAATCTGATGTAAGATCGGTATTTTGACGATTAAATTTTAATCTTCCGTCAAATTAACCAGGGCCTTAAGTAATTAATCATCTTGGTAACCGAAGCAGTAAGAGATTATATCGAATTGATCCGGCAAATGCGATGCTTAAAAAACTTCGCAATCTTGGATTGCTGAAAGGTACAATATTTCGATCTAGACACTTGATTGTAATTCTCAAATCTCATTGAAAAAACAGTGAGCAGTCATGCAAAATCCCTACATAAATAAAACAATAATTTCGATTAAATTAATATCTTTTGCGATTATTGAAACTCTCTCTCTCTCTCTCTCTCTCTCTCTCTCTCTCTCTCCTTTATATATATATATATATATATATATATATATATATATATATATATATATATATATATATATATATATATATATATATATATATATATATATATATATATATATATATATATATATATATATATACACTGCATATATATAAATATAAATATATATATATATATATATATATATATATATATATATATATATATATATATATATATATATATATATATATATATATGTATATATATATATATATATATATATATATATATATATATATATATATATATATATATATATATATATATATATATACGCTTACAATGTTGTATATTAACACATTTTGCGCAATATGTACAACCATATATGTGGATACACACTGGTCGTATATATTACTTATATAATATATATGCATGCTTGTACATAACCTATATACATTTATGATTGTACTTGCGTGCATGCACAATGCACACAGATGCACGGTACATCCATCAGTGGGTTAAATTGGCCATATGCCAGCATTGGCCCTTGCCCAAAGGTTGCACGTAAACGTGATAAGGTGTTAAAGGGGGTGAGAATCCTGTCATGGACCTCTGAACTTCACAGACTAACTGAGACTCAATATTGGTATTTATGCTGATGCCGTTATATTAAGGTGACGTTTTGACAGCACGGGCTCTTTTTTGCTTGTACGAGCAGCAGCCCGTTTAATTGTCATACGAGTCTCACAGACAATATCACAGGAACGAAAGGAGAAGACTCCCCTTGCCATCGATTCGTGGCTTGAAGAAAACGAGTTTGTTCAATCTAATTAACTCCCGTGTGTTCCGGGTGATTTTGATCGTCCAGATGCAATTATGGTTCGTTAGGGATTTTATCATCCATCCTTATCGCTTGTGCATTTGGCCAGGGATGATTCCAAAAGTAATTAAAGCGAGAGGAAGCACGTCGGGGCAGTTTTTGCTTCCTCGTCATTCACTCTCCTTAGCAGATTGATGATATCAGCGATATTCACACAGCGCATGCGTAAGTGCACACAAGATGAGATGGTAACTGATGATTACTTAGGGAATAGTGAGGTTCACATATTCTCTCTCATTACTACTATTGTTATTATTATTGTCGACGTCGTTATTCAAAAAAGAATACGGTCACGGGAAACAAGAATTTGTACATGATAAGAAATCCCAACGAAGAAACTGAAATTGCTATTTGAATTAATGTTTGCATAGGATGCATTTGTGAAGGCTAACGATCCATTTTATGGAATGTTTAAAATTCGAAAGCAAGGTTATGGCCACTGTCACGGACGAAATGGACATATATTGTCATTCAGCAACAATTTTGGTAATACATTATCTTAATTTTGATAAACATTGGGTTTCAGAGGCTGGAAGATAAAAAAAAGAATCAGATTTATGTCAAAAGAAAAACATCCAGATTCATGTCAGTAGAAAAAGCGTCCAGATTCATGTCAGTAGAAAAAGCACCCAGATTTATGTCAATAGAAAATGCATCCAGATTTATGTCAATAGAAAAAGCATCCAGATTTATGTCATTAGAAAACGGATCCAGATTTGTCATTACAAAAAGCATCCAGATTTATATCAATAGAAAAAGCATCCAGATTTGTGTCAATAGAGGAAGCATCCAGAATTATGTCATTAGAAAACGCATCCACATTTATGTCAATAGAAAAGCCATCCAGATTTATGTCAGTAGAAAAGCATCCAGATGAATGTCAGTAGAAAAAACATCCAGGTTTATGTCAATAGAAAAAGCATCCAGATATATGACAATAGAAAAGCATCAAGATTTATGTCAGTAGAAAAAGCATCCAGATTCATGTCAATAAGCATCCAGATGAATGTCAGTGGAAAAAATATCCAGATTTATGTCATTAGAAAACGCGTCCAGATTTATGACATAGAAAAGCATCCCGATTTATCTCAGTAGAAAAGCATCCAGATTTATATCAATAGAAAAGCATCCAGATTCATGTCAATAAGCATCCAGATGAATGTCAGTAGAAAAAATATCCAGATTTAAGTCATTAGAAAAAGCACCCAGATTTATGACAATAGAAAAGCATCCAGATTTACGATAATAGAAAAGCATCCAGATTTATGTCAGTAGAAAAAGAATCCAGATTCATGTCAATAAACATCCAGATGAATGTCAGCAGAAAAAATATCCAGATTTAAGTTATTTGAAAAAGCATCCAGATTTATGACAATAGAAAAGCATCCAGATTTATGTCAGTAGAAAAGCATCCAGATTTATGTCAGAAGAATAAGCATCCAGATTTGTGTCAACAGAAAAAGCATACAGATTTATGACAATAGAAAAGCATCCAGATTCATGTTAATAAGCATCCAGATTTATGTCATTAGAAAACGCATCCAGATATATGACAATAGAAAAGCATCCAGATTTATGTCAGTAGAAAAGCATCCAGATTTATGTCAGTAGAAAAAGCATCCAGATTCATGTAAATGGGCGTCCAGATGAATGTCAGTAGAAAAAGCATCCAGATTCATGTCAGTAGAAAAAGCATCCAGATTTATGCCAATAGAAAAAAGCAACCAGATTTATATCAGTAGAAAAAACATCAAGATTTATGTCAGTAGAAAAAGCATCCAGATTTATGTCAGTAGGAAAAGCATCCAGATTTATGTCAATAGAAAAAGCAGCCAGATTTATGTCTGTAGAAAAAGCATCCAGATTTATGTCAGTAGAAAAAGCATCCAGGTTTATGTCAGTAGAAAAAGCATCCACATTTATGTCAGTAGGAAAAGCATCCAGATTCATGTCAAAAGCAAAAGCATCCAGATTTATGTCATCAAAAAATGCATCCAGATTTAAGTCATTACAAAAAGCATCCACATTTATATCAATAGAAAAAGCATCCAGATTTATGTCAATAGAAGAAACATCCTGATTTATGTCATTAGAAAACACATCTAGATTCATGGCAACAGAAAAAGAATACAGATTTGTGTCAATAGAAAAATCAACCAGATTTATGTCAGTAGAAAAAGCATCCAGATTTATGTCATTAGAAAACGCATGAAGATTTAAGTCATTAGAAAAAGATCCAGATTTATGACAATAGAAAAGCATCCAGATTTATGTCAATAGAAAAGCATCCAGATTTATGTTAATAGAAAAAGCATCAAGATTCATGTAAATAAGCATTCAGATAATTGTCAGTAGAAAAAGGATCCACTTTCATGTCAATAGAATAAGCATCCAGATATATGTCAGTAGAAAAAGCATCCAGTTTTATGTCAGTAGAAAAAGCATACAGATTTATGTCAGTAGAAAAAGCATCCAGATTTATGTCAGTAGAAAAAGCATCCAGATTTATGTCAATAGAAAAAGCATCCAGATTTATCTCAGTAGAAATATCATCCAGATTTATGTCAGTAGAAAAAGCATCCACATTTATGTAGCATCCACATTTATGTCAGTAGGAAAAGCATCCAGATTCATGTCAATAGGAAATCATCCAGATTTATGTCAGTAGAAAAACATCCAGATTTATGTTAGTAGAAAAAGTATCCACATTTATGTCAGGAGGAAAAGCATCCAGATTTATGTCAGTAGAAAAAAATCCAGATTTATGTCAGTAGAAAAAGCACCCAGATTTATGTCAGTAGAAAATGCACCCTGATTTATGTCAGTAGAAAAAGCATCCAGATTTATGTCAGTAGAAAAATCCAGATTTATGTCAGTAGAAAAAGCACCCAGATTTATGTCAGTAGAAAATGCACCCAGATTTATGTCAGTAGAAAAAGCATCCAGATTTATGTCAGTAGAAAAAGCATCCAGATTTATGTCAGTAGAAAAAGCATCCAGATTTATATCAGTAGAAAAAGCACCCAGATTTATGTCAGTAGAAAAAACATTCAGATTTATGTCAATAGAAAAAGCATCCAGATTTATGTCAATAGAAAAAGCATCCAGATTTATGTTTGCAGAAAAAGCATCCAGATTTATGTCAATAGCAAAAGCATCCAGATTTATGTCAGTAGAAAAAAATCCAGATTTATGTCAGTAGAAAAAGCATCCAGATTTATGTCAATAGAAAAAGCATCCAGATTTATGTCAGTAGAAAAAGTATCGAGATTTATGTCAGTAGAAAAAGCATCCATATTTATGTCAATTGAAAAAGCAACCAGATTTATGTCATTAGAAAAAGCATCTAGGATTATATCAGTAGAAAAAGCATCCAGGATTATGTCAGTAGAAAAAGCACCCTGATTTATGTCAGCAGAAAAAGCATCCAGATTTATGAGAATAGAAAAAGAATTTAGATTTATGCAAGTAGTGTGTGATACTAGTCCAAAATGCAAAAAATAATCTTACTTATAATAGTAAAATACCACATGAATGAAACTATGATTATTTGATGAACTTCATCGAAATACAAGACCAATTTAATGTAAGTTTTGGACAATGTATTTACTTGTAGACACTCAGAATTCAGACCATGGTCTGGGTCTAAAAAACAAGAATTCCATAGTCCGAACCCTTAATTTTAGTCCAAATATAGGTCTAGTTTTTTTTTTTTTTAATATTTGCATTGGCTTCGAATTGTTTAAGTAAAGGGCAGTTTGCCAGTAACTCCTGAATTCCGAGATGTTCTCAGATTTCTCTGCTTTGCTTTGTGAATGGTTCTTTACAAACACAATCAGTCCTCGTGTGAAAATAAGACGTTCAGAATTTGCTATATCAGAGGCAAAGGCTGCAACGTAGGGTACCTTTCACTGGACCTTTTAGGGAAAGAACTTCTTTTATTTAGTTATGGAGTAAATCTTGTGGTCAAACTGATACCGAGTATTCATAATTGCAACGCTGAAAGCAATAATAAAAAAGCAATATAATTTTTCTTTCACTCATCTCCAGCATCCATTAATGCACACTCAAACACAGACGTACGTTGTCTTCAAAGATAATCGCCGAGGCAAACAGACGAATGAGGAAGGTAAGAAGATGTGAGAAGAGAAGCAGTGCGGGAGAGAGTAAATTAAACGCACATAAATCTCTCGACCTCAAAATATCCATTGTGGATAATCGTCTTCGACTCGGTCAGATGAATGGGGGCTTAGAAGCACCGCACAGATTCTGCTCGGTTGCGCTCTCTCCTGTGAGTTATGCTGGCATATATTTAAGTAATCGTCCAAAGGACCAGCAGGTTAATAAAAAATAATAACAGCGAACGACCATTGGCTGGTTAAAGATCAGCGGACGGCCACTGACTGGTAAAAGACCAAAGGGCGACTACTCGTCTCGTCATTAAGATCCAGCCGTGTTCTTCTCGGCTGTTGCCATTTGCATCAGCGGATGATAAACGGATGCTGGTAATTGTCGATCAATACAAGAGATAAAGTGAGATATGCATCTACGTATCTTGCGGCTACGCTTCAATAGAAGCGGCGATTTCTTATCTTAGAATGGAATTAATTCAATTTTGGTTCATACAGAGGTTTAATTGAGTTTTTGGTACGGTTGATATGTCAGAATTTTTTTTCTCGTATCTCGGCATGCACAAGAAGACATTCCGCCTTTCATGATCTTTACTTATACAGTTCGTGTATAGGAATTTTATTTGTTTTTGCGTGAAGTAAGTCCACAGTTGTTTCGTCAGGTTATGTATTGAAATACTTGTTAATATATTATATTTTCTGTACGTATTATAAGTTCCTCGTTGGCCGAGTCGGTAGAGTTCTCGGTAGCACTCTGCTAGGCCCGAGTTCGAGTCTCTGGCCGGCCAATGAAGAATTAGAGGAATTTATTTCTGGTGATAGAAATTCATTTCTCGGTACAATGTGGTTCGGATTCCACAATAAGCTGTAGGTCCCGTTGCTAGGTAACCAGTTGGTTCTTAGCCACGTAAAATAAGTCTAATCCTTCGGGCCAGCCCTAGGCGAGCTGTTAATCAGCTCAGTGGTCTGGTTAAACTAAGGTATACTCAACTTGTACGTACTATAAGCGACAATATTTATTTATCAGGTGAGGAATGTTCCTTAGATTATCAGGTTAATTTTAAATTTCCGGTCTTTTCTTTTTATTCTGTGAACAGTCATTTAAGATCTCTCTCTTACCTCCCCTCCCCTAACAAAAACAAAACAAAAAAATCGCCAAGGTTCAAGACATATCAATTTAATTCAACAATTCCTGAAGCGCAGTTTGTGCTTTGGGAGCAGTATAAGATTTCAAACACACACACACACACAAAACAATTTCAACACCTAAATATGGAACGCGGTTCATTATGGCTCTCCAGCATTTAAATCCAGATGAGAGTTGTCAGTCGAGGAGTGATACTTAAGTGATAATTTCGGCGAAGATGTTGTCCGTCAGAAATTATCCCTTGGAAAATAATGGCCGACATTATTATGCAGAGGGTATGCCTGACGCAATCAGTCCGGAGCCCTTATTATCTCAGGAGGCCAGCGTTAGCTATTTCCTCGTCCACTATATGCGCCGAGTTGCCCGTCCGTCGGCCGCGGAATAATAATAATAATAACCAGTCTGAGGAACGATTGCAAATCCGCGCATTATCGCCCGAGAGGCGTCAGTACGATGCTCGAGTTTCCATTTACTTGATTGGAAATGGAGAGAGAGAGAGAGAGAGAGAGAGAGAGAGAGAGAGAGAGAGAGAGAGAGATTCAGCTTTATATTTTTACGTCACAGCGACAAGGGTTATTGGTATCGATTTTTCATTTACTTCATCGAAGAAGAGAGTGATTGATTGATAGGTGTGAGCATTATGTACAGACATTGCAACAATAATTGCCATAGGCCAGACTTAGCTTTCTAAGAATTATTTTTTTATGTAGTAAATAAACTTGAAAGTTTTTCACCAAATAATACTCATAAAACACAACTGAGACACAGAGAGAGAGAGAGAGAGAGAGAGAGAGAGAGAGAGAGAGAACGCATTATCATAACGACGATGCCATAACTCACAGCATTGACAAATGCCTCTTGATGATAGAGCTGATAAAGATTTGTAGTCGCCGGACATTAACAGATTTTTTTTTTTTTTTTGTGATTATTGCCCCTTTTTTCTGCTTTGATTGCCAATAGCATCTGTAATGAAACGTGCATTGCATCTGTTTAACGACTGTTTTACTTTTTTTTTATTGGCAGACAGTTTCATTCGCATAGTTAGCGATGCTCTTCAGGAGTTGATAGCTCAATCGAGATTGCGTTTAGTGGCTGAAGGAATTAAGGAGGCGCTTAGACCGACGTCGTAAACATGGCCAAGAGTGCTTAGCCAGCCACAGCTCCCCGGAGCATCCCTGATCTGGTCTTATCTTGCAGATCGGTTCGTAGGGGCGCAATGCATCTCTCTTTGTGGCATTGGATGGCTTATTTCGCCTTTTCGTTCTGATCGCTTCTTTTTTTTTTCGATTTTTTAAACCTTATTGATGTACTTTTTTTTGTCATTGTATTTAGTTAGTTATTATGGGCTCAGTGCATCTCGCTTTGTGGTATTGGATGGCTTATGTCATCTTTCCGTTCTGATCGCTTCGTTTTTTTTTTTTTTTTTTTTGAGTTTTTAAACCTTATTAATGTTCTATTTTTTTCATTTTTTTTTCAGTTATCGTGTTTAGTTAAGGTTATTATGGGCACAACGCATCTCGCGCTGTGGTATTGGATGGCTTATTTCGTCGTTTCGTTTTAATCGCTGTTTTTTCGAGTTTTTAAAGCTTATTGATGCTGCCTTTTTAGTTTTTTCATTCATTGTATTTAGTTAGGGTTATTATGGGCACAATGCATCTTTCTTTGTGGCACTGGATGGCATATTTCGTCATTTCGTTCTGATCGCTTCATTACTTTCGAGTTTTTAAACCTTTTTATGTATTTTTTTTTTTTTTAGTTTTTCATTCATTGTGTTTAGTTAGGGTTATTATGGGCACAGTGCATCTCTCGTTGTGGTATCGGATGGCTTGTTTCGTCTTTTCGTTCTGATCGCTTCGTTTTTTCGAGTTTTTAAACTTAATTAATGATCTTTTTTTAGTGTTTGAAGTCATTATTGTTCAGTTAAGGTCACGTTTATTATTATTATTATTATTTTTATTATTATTATTATTATTATTATTATTATTATTAATGCCTTGCTTGTTATGAATGCATCCCTTCGAGTTGTTTCCTGACCCATTACACTTTCGCCCTTATTGGCTTTGATATAGTACATTTTTTCAAATGCTTTTGTTGTATGCGCAACTGTACTAAAGATAAATGTACTTCCTCGCTGTTGCCTTCCTGGGATAAATATCCGCGCACAGACTTAATAAACCCTTTTTTAATTTAGCGGGAATAATATTCAACTTCTCCTCCAGAACAATCCGTCATTTTTGTAGCTTCCTTTAAAGTCCTTTTTGACATTTTATGTATGCTGCTAAGAGTTACTGAAGAATTTAGACCTGTGTAATCACTCACCGTTGTAGCGAATGTTATTGGCAATAAGTACTAAGGGCCAAGAATGTCCGTGAATTTTGTTAGTGTGTATAATGTGGAGGAATGCATGTTATGGGGAATGAATGGAAATTACCGAGGGAGAAAAACTGTTAGGAAATACACGAAGAAAATGGAATACGAATCGGATTTGAAAATGAAAATGATTTAGTTGCTTATCGATGCCCTAGTATTGTTGATTTCCTCTGTTCTCGCATTTATTGGGCTGGTTCCGAGATTAGGAAAAGACCATTCTTTTGTTATTCAGATGTTATTTGTATGTTGTTGGAAAACTGAAAGTTGCTATGATATTTTATGCTGTAATTCAGAGCCTGGAAAAAGGTACATTTATATCATTCTTCTTCACTTTCAAAGAAAAACTGAGGGCAAAAAAAAAAAAGTTCGTAGATGCTATCAGCATAGAGAGACACTTCATAAATATTCTACGATCATTTCTTCCTCTGGAAGGGGAATTAAACCCTTAGCAAGCCTGACATTTGCATCAATCTTCCAAAGGAGGTTTTAAAAACCATTCAATAAACCGCAAGGAGTTGAGATCATTTAAACCCAGTAATTTAAGCATTCGAAGGCCTGGCCATTTCCTTCAAGTTTATTGCGCACAGACGCGAGTTTAAAGTGCCTCCTCTCTCCAGATCTTTATCTCCGGACAGCAGCAGCAGCCAAGGGGTGTCGAGAAGGAAGATGGTAGTATTTCTTGAGCTCCTGTAGGTAGAGGTACCGCCTTCTCTCATTTTTCGCGCGTTAAACTTATTATGATTATTGAAGTTTCAGGTGTCTTCCTGTCTGGGGTAGAAGGTATTATCTCTCTAGCGTCTAGCCTGTAGCATTTCTGAAAAAGGCTGCATTATTTCTAAAAATGTAGCATTTCTCAAGAAGGAGCATTTGTTCAGAGGATATAATTTCTTGAATTATCTCTAAAGAAAGTAACATTTCTTAAGGAGGTAGCTTTCGTAGGGAACTTGCATTTCTTGATAAGAAATGTCTCTAAAGAAGGTAGCATTTCTTAAAGAGGTTACATTTCTTGATAATTAATACCTATAACGAAGGTAGCATTTCTTAAGAAGGTTCCATTCTTTTTTAAAAATGTAGCATTTCTTAAGAAAGCAACAGCTGTTAAGAAATATCTCTAAAGAAAACAGTATTTCTTAAGGAATTGTCATTTCTTAAGAAGTAGCTGTTTTTGAAGAATTCACCAATTTATAAAAAAAAAAAAGGGTAACATTTTTCTTCAGAAGGTGACATATGTCAGGGCGGTACCATTTCATCATTAAATAGCATTTCTTAATAGCGAAGCATCTCATAGAAAGACAACACATTCTTCTATTCTGTCAAGCGAAAGAATTTATAATACAGAACTAATGGGCTTTTTACTCTGTAGATCTTATAATGGGCAATCTACCATTCAGCCCAACGAGGATGGATAGTAAAGTTTAGCAATTCGATTCTCTAGGACAGGAGTTTTCAATATTTTTTAGTGATGGCACCCTAACTAATGTAATCATGACCGTGGCACCTCTTCTTCACCATCCCAACATATCGCATTAATTAACTTCTTATTTAATGAATAAAATTATTATCCATACTCAAACCAAAATTCTTGACCATCTTGCCGCACCCCTAGGCACTGTCTGTGGTACCCCAGAATGCCACGGCACCTAGTTTGAGAATCGCTGCTCTGGGAAGAGAGATTGAGGACATATTCCTTTAATTAGATTTTAAAAATTTATTTCCCCTTTATAAACTTTGACATATATGTGTAGTTTACGTACAATAAGAAAAACGAATGAATTCTTTTCGTCTTTGAGGAAATTAAACGAGGTCATATTTTACTAGCGGAACTATAAGGGCATTGAAACCAGGTACTGTAGTTGAGTTTCGCTCCTGCGTCATTCTCTGTTTTCCTCTACTACTACAACTATTACTACTACTACTGCTACCACTATTGTTACCAGCAATATTTATTATTGTAATTTTCGTTAGAATGAAACGATATACTGTTGGCCTACGTTTAACAGGGGTAATTCAGTAAAAATAGCAACAGATTTTCCAAAAACGGCAATCAGTTCTGTTTCATTATTATTATTATTATTATTATTATTATTATTATTATTATTATTATTATTATTATTCGAATCCTGGCTGAGCCATCATTGTCATACTCAAACCAAATTGAAAATTGTCACATTACAGTAATATGTGTCTGGTCTTGCAACGTCATCCCAGAACTCAGTGCTCAGAAGCTTGCAAACACCAGTAGGTCGAAATGAGGGTTAAGAAATCAAGAGACGGCGTCAGTATAATGTGAAGAATTATTTCGGTCAATCGGCAGTCACCAAACGAGACAAAATTATGTCACAAGAGGGGTCTAGTGCCGCCAGTGCACCTCACTTAGTGCGCTGTAGGCATGACTAGAGTGTGTTTGTGGCGTCCCTTCGGCATCTAGCTGACACCCACTATTTTTTCTTTTACATGGCCTGCATTCCCGGTGTCTTTCTTCAATCGTGCTGTCTAACCTCTCAAACTATTACGTCTTAGTGC
>NC_089756.1:15421225-15446225 GCF_040412425.1 Macrobrachium rosenbergii
AAATAAATGAGGAAGCTCTCCTTTTCTAGTGTATAATTCCAACACAGACTCGATAGTAGGCTAAAGTTGAGGTTGTGAACAGCGCATGCGTACATACAGATCTGTTGAGTTCGGGTATATTGCAAGATCCACCTTTTGCCTTGTAATTTGATGTATAAAATAAGTACATTTTTGGCCGAGCTTATTCTGTTCCCGAAGCGTGCTTTCATGATTGCAGGACCTTTCATTCAGTAACTTTACGATGCTTTGTTCACCTGGAGGGTCTCAACACCTTAATTTTGTTTACTTTGTTTGAGCCGGATCGGGGATTAACGAGAACAGCAGCTGTTCATATTTCAGAGCCGAAATTGAGCGTTTGGGAGACCTCTCCCTCCTTGAAAACTGTCCTCGTATCGGCGGCCCTTATCTCCAGGTACAGCCGTGTACTGCCGTGTCTCGATAAGTGCCCGGTGAACTTTATGATCCCAGATAATAATCTCTCTTTTTTTTTACGGGTTACACCTCGGGTAATGCTTCTTTGAGGTGAGATGCTTAAAAGTATACACATTTAGTACGCTCTGTAGCACCGTTGAAAGATCAGTCTGATTAGATATTTAAGCGTCGACTAGAAATGAAAAAATATTGGTCAGTCCATGGGGATGATTTCAATTCCACATTTAGAACAATGTATAGCAGCAAATAAACCAGTTCTTCTGTGTATTTGAACTAAAGTCAGACAAAAACCATTAATAATTGCTTAGACACGCTTAAGGTCAACATTTAAAAACACGTCCATAGTCCCGATTGTATATTTTTTTGTTCGGTTCTTAAACGCTGAAAATTAAAAAAAGAATGTATTTATTATTCCATTATTATACATCAAGAGACAACTTGGGTTATCAGCAAAAAGCGTCAATAATTGCTTAGACACGTTTAAGGTCTGCATTCAAAAACACATCTTTACTCCCAAATGTAAATTTTTTGTTCTATACTTGAACGCTAAATATTAAAAGAAAATATTTATTATTCCATTATTATTCATCAAGAGAAACCATGGGTTATCAAGCTTGTTGTTTGTTTGCAAACCACAAAAAGACAAAACTCGCAATTAAAGCTTTCGACTGTCAAACCAAGTGGGTCTGCATGTGCCCAGGCCGATGTTGAGGGCGATAAATACAATTTTTCATTGGCAATAAAAATAGTGGTCTTGCTACCATTTCGCAGGGGCATACAGTAGATACCCGAGAGATAAAACCCGGTTTTTGACTGGGAAATATTTTACTATCGACTGCGTTGCCCCCGCAGTCTGAACTGCAGTTATTTCGTCCATAAATGTTTCTGTTTGTTGCCGATGTTAATCGTTGTCTTTATTAAGCGACTACATTGTCCTTTCTTGAAAGTCTTGAGTATTCTATCGAGCCTAAAAGTGATTATGAAAATGATAATTATAACACTGATGATATCCTATTTACAACTCTGGGCCATAGACAGAGATAAGCAGTGTAGAAACGATACAGTTCACAGAATTAAAACACGCCCGATAAGAAGTTATGATAATAAACGGCTGCATCCAGACAGTTGCTTGGTGGACCAGTAATAATGGTAATCATAATAATAGTGATGACAATGACAGGAGCAACAAAAACAACAACAGCAACAATAATAAATTATAATAATAACAACAACAACAATAATAATAATAATAATAATAATAATAATAATAATAATAATAATTGTTAAAAAAAATACTCACAGTAGCATGAGTCTTGAAATGGAGAAGCAGATCCACAGTTATGTATCTGTGCATTTATTTAAAGATAAATCTGTACAGAAAGCTTTCGGGAAACTTCGTTTCCCCTTTTCAGATTGAAAATTTGAGTCGAACAATTTCCCGAAAGCTTTCTGTACAGATTTTTTATCTTTAAATATATATACGAGTATATAACTATGGATTTGTTTCTCCAGTAATAATAATAATAATAATAATAATAATAATAATAATAATAATAATAATAATAATAATAATAATAATAATAATAATAATAATAATCATTAGAGACGGAGTTCAGCTGCTGTTTGGTAAAAAAAGAAGAGTAAACAGCAAAGCGAGAGGGTGATTTTGGTCGCTGTTATTACAGAAGCTAATGTTGTCCACTTAAACGATATTTGGAAATAAATAGCTGAATTAATTTCCTTAGAATGAAGTAACATCAGAAAATATTTTATTGCTACAGAATAGTACATTGCCTTGGAAGAAACGGGAGGATGTACTGTACAACATAGTGAAGAATATTTTAGCAGCATTATCAGAGATTATAGTGGCATCGTGAATGTAATAACATGATCGGATATGAGAGCGTAACTGAATATTGTATGGTAAGGTTATCTTTTTTTATAATACAGTATTGTTAAGGAGTCATGGAATAATATCCGTCAGTGCATAAACCTTTACATACTGAACAAAGGAGTGTGGCCGGATATCCCAAGCATTACATCACAGTAAATTTTTACGACAGGACAATAAAAGACGACCAATTCGAGATCATTCTATAGATAGCAAGAGGACTGAATTATTATTATTATTATTATTATTATTATTATTATTATTATTATTATTATTATTATTCACGGAACTTTACATCCTTCTCGTTGGATTGTTATGCCTTGCATGGAATTGATGAAACAATATGAAATATGCAACGAGGTCTCAGTATTCACTCTTCTTGTGCAATTTGTTACGAAGCTAGTCTTAACCGTAATGAGAATGCTGCATATAATGTGCAGCATTGTTATTTGTGTAAGGAGTATTTCGAGCTCAATTAGTGTATGAAATTATATAAATGACTTTTGTATGCATACTTTTTCACATAATCTGAATGTTTGCATTTCAATCTTTTTTTTTTTCTAAATATTCGTGGTTTGCATGCATGATTCAGCTGTTGAATAGCTGAAAGTTTATATAAGTCAGTTACTGTCCATAATGCGGATTTTTTTTTATCTAATTAATATCCGTATTATTTTCGTTTAGACGTGTTATCGTTATTGATACCTTCAGCATTGCAAACTTCATAAATTACTTACTCATCTTTCCTTTGGCTTCTGAAGTCTACGTTTTTTTTCCCCACCTTCGATGATCATGGATGTTTGACGCCAGGTATGTTAATAAATCAACCAATCATTTCTCTTCTACTTTTAAGAGAAAATTATTTATGTATATCTTTAGGGGGCTATTGTGGTCTTACATTTTGCCCCACGTCAAATCTCTCCGGAAAGTGGACCGAAAAATACGTGGTAATAAAATGGGAAGATGTTTTGGGAAATTTCTTATCTTAATTAGTCGTAATATAAATTCTGTGGATATATATATATATATATATATATATATATATATATATATATATATATATATATATATATATATTGTGTGTGTGTATGTGTGTGTGAATGTGTGTAAGTTTAATCTAGTACATATGAAATTATGAAACATCCAGGATAACGCAGTCACTAATATCACATAAAATAGGCTTTAGCAGCAAACAGCGATACCTAAGATCTTGCTCTCAAGACTAAGATATATATATATATATATATATATATATATATATATATATATATATATATATATATATATATATATATATATATATATATATATATATATATATATATATATATATATATATATATATATATATATATATATATATATATATATATATATATATATATATATATGTATGTATATAGAGAGAGAGAGAGAGAGAGAGAGAGAGAGAGAGATATGCGATATTGCATAAATTATCATGTAATCAGCTACCACACTGTTGAATATACAATGCATATTTGTTTTGAAGCGCACCCTGTCATGTTAAGCAAATTAACTTTCACGTAAAAAAAATACCTTAGAGTTGTAAAAAAACATAAATTACCTTAAAGCTGTGTTGCATATGTAAACACAAATTTCGGTGTTACGACACGAGAATTCAATTTTAGCCAAGTTTAGTCATGAGCACTGAGCGTAGGTTTTTGCATTTAACGTCAGAAGGTAGAGAGAAGACTGGAGAAAATGTTCATTTAAATTATTCACACAGTTTTTTTTTTTTTTTTTTCGTAAATCATTTTCATTCCTACTACTTGTGCAGGTTTGCTCTAGATACAAGAACATAATTTCACTGAACGCTGTCAATAACTCCTTGAGGTTATCTTGAAGACTGCCTGACAGACAGACAAGCAAATAGACAGACACAGATGAATACATTACGTCCGTTTAACTTCGTTGGCAGAGGTCGCTAGTTGAAGTCGCCAACATTAAATCTATACATTGAAACTTAAATTAGTAAATGTACCGAATAGGAAATCACTGAACATAACCTCTGATAACTGAATTTCAGTTATAAAGAATTGTGTTTCGAGACTGCAAACCTTCGTCAAGACTTAGCAGTCTGCCCCCCTAAAGTTCCCTTCTCCCCAAAAGTTAATTCCTGTCTCCCAAAATCGGATTTTGTTTGTTGCTAATTACGAGGGCCACTTTAGTTTTCTGTAAAAGAAAACCAATGTGCCGGCTTTGTCTGTCCGTCCGCCCTCAGATCTTAAAAACTACTGAGGCTAGAGGGCTGCAAGTTGGTGTGTTGATCATCCACCCTACAGTCATCAAACATACTAAATTGCAGCCCCCTAGCCTCAGTAGTTTTTATTTTATTTAAGGTTCAAGCTAGCCATAATCGTGCATCTGGCAAGGATATAGGACAGGCCACCACCGGCTGTGGTTAAAGATTCATAGGAAGCGGCTCATACAGTATTATACCGAGACTACCGAAAGATAGATCTATTTTCGGTGGCCTTGATTATACGCTGTACACAAAACGCGACTGCGCTGAAGAAACTTCGGCTCATTTTTTACTTGTTTTGGTGGAGGTGGCAATCTCAGACCCTACAAGACATCATGAAGTGATATAGATTTCATAATTCATAATTCATGAAAGCTTTTGAGTAATGCAATATTTTGTACCTGACTTGATTTGCCCTTTCTTATTATAATCTGCAATCGGCGAAATATTATTGGCCAAACAGAAAGGACTTTATGGAAAAAGTCTAAAATATACGTATATGAAAATACATAATTTATTCATATATATATATATATATATATATATATATATATATATATATATATATATATATATATATATATATATATATATATATACACACACACACACCTACGTATAATTTCCAAATACATTCGCACATGCATGCTGTCTCAAACATACATACACACACACGCACACATACATATATGTGTGTGTGTGTGTGTAAATCATTATGAACGCATATAATGAACTTAGTATTAATTTCACCATGTAAAGTGCATTAAATGTCAGTAAACAGTAATTATATAGAAAATTATTATATAACCTAAATCGTCATTAATCAGTCAGTCTGTTATATTGTTTAAAAACTATTCAGAGGAAATCTGTGAAAAATTAAGCCAAGAAATACTAATCCTGATTTCTTTGACTGCTCTTGTATAAGCATTCCTGAATCGCAAGAGCTTTTTCGTCCACATAGACACACACACACACACACACACACACACACACACACAGTCTATTCAGGATGTAAATTTAGACGCAACAGAATATATTCAGCTCTTACGTAAAGCTGATCTTATTCCCAGACTCCTTAAGCAACGCGTATCAACAAAAGCTACTGCAACAGGATCTGCAATAACTTTCGAATAATCGACTGCGCGTGGCGTGGCCTTGTGCCAGCATGAGCTCATGCTTCCTGAGCAGACCTTAGCCCTTTGCGACCAACAAGACGTACAGTAATCTGACATCGCTTGACTACTCACCGCTGAAGAAGAGTCTCTTAAAAGATAATTCATCGACTCCTGAATACAAATGCAATGGGCCACAACCTCGCCGTTTAACTGATAACATCTGACCGTGAACGAATAGCATGGGGCGGTTGCGAACGGCGGTGCCAGGTTGGGTTTTATGAATGCCGATAGAGATCTCACGTTAGATCGTTGCCTTTGCAGATGAATTTACCAGCCGGTGATTTATTCTGTGGGTGCACTGTAGGCATTTGAGGTTCTTAGCAGCGTCCCTTCGGCCCCTAGTTACAACCCCTTTCATTCCTTTTACTATACTTCCGTTCAGATTATCTTTCTTCCAGCTTACTTTCCACCCTCTCTTAACATTTGTTTCATAGTGCAACTGCTTTGAGGTTTTCCTCCTGTTACGCCTTTCAAACCTTTTTATTGTCAGTTTCCGTTTCAGCGCTGGATGAATTCATGGGTCCCAGCGCTTGGCCTTTGGTCTGAATTTTATATTCCAGTTCAGCCGCTGATTTAATTTGGACTCTGCATTTCGAAGTCGCACTCGAAGTCGCTGGTGAAGAGGTTCTTTTAGTCACACTTGAAGTGGAGTTTCGATTCAGTGTTGAAGTGACTCTCGTTACGTAAGTCGCGGTTGAAGGCGGACTAGGCATCTCGTCTGAAGCAAGGTCCTTCTCATATACTCTGAGTATATTTGAAGAACCTTGGTTTCGAGGTGGTCCCGAGCACGTGCTCGAAGTCGCTCACGGGGCTGAGTTTGAAGTCTTACCTTTTCTCTTCCATAAGGTCAGCCTTAAAAGGCACCAAGGATCCCATTAGGCATTTGAATAATAACTTAAAACAAATTTTCCTTATTGGTCATGGTGGTCACGCAGTAAATTTCCATAGCTGAACGACTATGAGCTGCACTGATTTTCATTAGTTTCAAAATAGATAATAGCTTCATGCGGTGTTATTATTATTATTATTATTATTATTATTATTATTATTATTATTATTATTATTATTATTATTATTATTATCAATGTCGTTAGAGGAAGAAACAACCAAGAGTAAATAAGAATTAAGGCAAGGTACTAACATTTCTTCATTGTACTGTCTGAAATGCGGCAAGGATACGTCCAGTCTGCTGGTGAATTTCTGATTCCGTGTTGCCGGTAGCTTTAACTAATTTGCTAAACAAACCTGAAGATCCTGTCTACACCTACGGTGTCTCCCTTAGTAAGTAGAGGCAAACATCTCTCAGTCGGTTTCCTTTTTTTTTTTCTGTGGCATGGACCAGATTTTTTTTTTTTTATGCAAAAACTAAGAACCTGAGATTTTACAGGAGAAAATGAACAAAAAATCTAAGTAAACATGGCATGGTTATGTTACTTATACATTCGTTACAAGTTCCTGCTTATGAGCCAATAGCAAAATTATGATTTCATAAAGCTTTAAAAACATGATCCGGATTCTGTTCGAAGAAAAGAAAAAATGAGTGCCCTGAAAAGGTACTTGTGTAGAGTTTGAAACATAGTAGCAAATTTGTGACGGGGGTAGGAACGCGGGGGGTGGGGGAGGGTGCCGGCCTTGGAATTCGATTGAGTCTTTTAAAAACGCATTCGATAGCTCACCGACTCCTGCCTCCTTAGCATAATTGCCTACTCGGGGAATTTATACCATCTCGGGGCTGTCAATTCCCACCGGCCGAACGCATGAAATTGGGATGTTTAGTTGAAAGTCGCCCCTCGACACTCCGACAACCATTACACGAGCGAGATAACCTCCGCTGTCTTGTCGCCTCTTGCCGAAGTGCGCGCTGGGTGGAAATTCGTTATCGAAACGGAGGTGCAGCAGAGGAGGTTGTGCCCAAGGTCCAGGCTGTTCCCCCCTTCGGGTATGCAACCATCATGCGAAAGGGAGAGGGGGTGGAGTTGGATAGCCGATGTTCTCTCCTAATTTGTTGCCTAACTCGCTGTCGATTCTGTTAGGTCGAACAGTTGCTCTCTCTCCCGCACTTGCAGATAACCTCCAGACTTTTTTGTCGCCTTTCTGAGGTGCTTAGGGAATAGAAGTTGGGAATCAACATAATGGTGTTTGTGTTTGTATGTATGTGTGTACACACTATATATATACATATATACAAATATATATACTTATACATAAGTATAATTATTTATTTATTTATTTATTTATTTATTTATTTATTCATGCATTTATTTGCTTGTATGTTGATTTATCTTTCTTTCTTCGATATTTTAATCTGTTTATTATTTCTTTTCAGTCGGTTACTGCTTTTATTTTTTATTGCATCTGAGCTTTCTGTTCTGAAGAAGTATGCCCCAATGATTAGATGTCTTTTAGGTGTATAAATGCTTTTATACGCATTTTCCATTCTGCTACTTCTAAAATAATAATAATAATAATAATAATAATAATAATAATAATAATAATAATAATAATAATAATAATAATAATAATAATAATAATAATCATTCACACCCATGGATACCATTATCTACTTTACGAAAAAAAAAATTATTCATGCTTGTGCCTAATACTACGGTTAATCATTTTGTTACCAGGAAAGCTAGGTGAATTACACAGTCAATAACTGTTATTATGATAATAATTTAGAGGCTAAATTAACATTCCTTTTGATCGAAATTTCTTTATTCTTAATACAGACTTGGACAGTCGGTAGGTTTTTTTTTGCCAGAGATTAAATATTTCATTAGAAACGGGAATGCATATTTTTTTTAAGGAAACTGAGTGACTGTGTAATTCACCTAGCTTTCCTGGTAACAAAATGAGTAACCGTAGTATTCGGCACAAGCATGAATAATTTTTTTTCGTAAAGTAGATAATGGTATCCATGGGTGTGAGTGAATGTTTCTTGTTTAACAGTAAGCGCTTTCCCTTAATAGGAGACAACGATCACGCCTAAATTTACACTCAAACTGCTGAATCGAGGATGACCTCCAGTGCAGTAAATTTCCATATTACTATCCGCCTGATAATTCTACGCAAAATGCTCCCCATACACTTACTGGGTAGTTCACCTATTATCTTGCAATCTTGCATGCTCCCTCTCTCTTCCTGATGCTGAGGTCCCTCCTTTCCAATACCTCTCTCAGGCCGTCTATTCTCCCTTTTCTTGGTCTTCCTCCCCTACCGCCTCCCAACACTTCCAAATTGTATACTGTGTTTCACCAGCCTATCATCCTCCATTCTTTCCACATGACTGAACCACATTAAAAGATTTTGATTCATCCTTTTATACGCACTCTATCTTTCACTTCTTCATATTTGTGTCTCTGCATTTCTGGCCCTTTCAGGCCTTCTTACTCATAGTACTACGTAAACAGTTCATCCACACAGTTTCCACGTTTCTTTCATTCGCATTCACCATCCAGACTTGACTTCCATATTGTAGTTTGTTCAGTAATCCTTTCATACATTCCGACCTTGGCTCCTATAGACTTTCAAGCTTCTTCTCATTCTTTTGCACGTATCCTGCTCCTCCTTTTTTTTCTTTTTCCCTCGCCTAATCTGTGAATCCCTCCTTCCCTCATCCTGCCATCACCCGAAATCTTTGCTTCCAAATACTTATTAGAATCTTCCGTTTCACATTCTTTCATATCAGATTTATGCCCAACCTTTCACCTTAACCCCGGTTTGGGACACGCTTAATTTTTCATACTTAAATGTCATTGTTTATGGGTCACCTGAATATCTTGCTTTTTGTTTAGGTTGTCTGTTTTAGTTCCATTTTTCAACGAAGCTAAATTGAACTGTTTGTTTTAGAAAGGATACTGGACTGTTAAACGAATTAATACTCAATTAGAGATGTAATCAGTGCTTCGAAACTAAACAAGTTATAAGATTTTGGTTGCCTCATACTCATTCCATTAGTCCTGTGGTATTTTCTGGAGAAAGGGTTTCACATCTCGGTCTTTATTATGCTAAAAGAAGTTTGCTGTAACCGGATGGATTTTTTAAGGACCACTTTCGATAGAATACCTCGAAGAAAAGGCTCATGTCTATTTTTGTTTTTATTGTTATTGTTTGTATGTTGTTGTTATTGTTATTGCTGTTACTGTTGCTTTTATTTTTAGATTAAAGTGTTTTTCATATAACTTTTAAGAAACAAAAAAAAAATGCCTTCAGCTTACAAAGAAAGCCTTCCATGCGCTGAAAGTTCCTCGTTGGGCGAGTCGGTAGAGTTGCGGGCTAGCACTCGCTAGGCCCGAGTTCGAGTCTCCGGCCGGCTAATGAAGAATTAGAGGAATTTATTTCTGGTGATGGAAATTCATTCCTCGCTATAATGTGGTTCGGATTCCACAATAAGCTGTAGGTCCAGTTGCTAAGTAACCAATTGGTTCTTAGCCACGTTAAATAAGTCTAATCCTTCGGGCCAGCCCTAGGAAAGCTGTTAATCAGCTCAGTGGTCCGGTAAAACTAAGATATACTTTTTTTTTCCAAGCGCTGAATTGGAGTTGTAGTGAAGGTAAGCTTCTAAAATTTAAATGAAGTTAATTGAAAATATATTTAAGAGGCAAAACAAGCTCGTCCACTTACTAAAAAGGCTTCCATGCGCTGAATTCGAGTTATTGTGAAGGCGAGCTTCTAAAATACAAATGAAATTAATTGAAAATAAAGATACTTCGTATAATTTTTACTCACTTCTTTAAATTAAGATTGTTTTAATCAGGCTTTCCCGTATTCTGGTCACAGTATCGTCAGAGGAGGTAACTTCTTTGTAACTGAATTTTGAAAGAAACCGTTGTAGATTAACGCTATAGCTCCGACCTCAGTTCCTTGTTATATTTTCAAAAAGAAATTATACAAAGGATTTTGCATGAAGTGAAATCCGTTTAGTGTTATTATTGAAGATGTTAAGCGCCAAGTATCACCTGAGTTCATGCATAGGTTAATGAAACTTAACATATGGTTTACCCTGCACCCGTTCTTCATGACTGTGTAATTGTTAGTTTTAACCGTGGCGCTAACGCAGAACTCCTCGCACTCACACACACCACACACATACACATACGTACACACATACACATACGTACACACATACACATACGTACACACACACACACACACACACACACGGGTCAGGCGAAGGAAAAAGTCAAGGGAAAAAAAATCTTCCTTACCACCAATGAGTATAAAACGTTTCCCGTGTCGCCTCAGTTAAGAGGCCAGTCAGGTGACAACCATTTCGAGGGAAGAGGGAAAAAAAGGCATTTGGGAATTTTCACAGGGAAAGATTAATAGTTCCTTCAAGGACACGGAAGTCTGTTTTAGATAGTCTCCCAAGCCGAGTCAGGATTATTTTTTGTTTTTATTTCTGCCTGACTTCTACGTGTACATGGCGTATTTTGAGAGAGAGAGAGAGAGAGAGAGAGAGAGAGAGAGAGAGAGAGAGAGAGAGACTTATAGATAAAGAAATTTAAAAAAAAGTAGAAAACAAAACAAAATAAAAATGGGTGAGAATTTTCTAAAACTAAACCGCCAGATGTTTATTCATTGAGGAAATGTACAGGTTTTGTTGAGATGAGTATAAACTTCTTTTCCTGTTATATCCAGCTGAAGTCATCCATCAAATCATTTAATGCCTTTAGACTGTAAAGCCAAGAAAAACTGCTTTCATATTTAATGCCCTTAAACTGTAAAGCGAGGAGAACCGCTTTCATATATTAATTTTAATCCCGGACATTAATAATTTTCGTTTGTGTGTCAGTAATGAATTACCTGTAGCTTAAACGAAAATTTACGTATCCATTAAATATATTGATTTTCTTATCAACTTTGATTTATTTAACAAGGAATATTGCCTCAGGTTTTGTGGTTTTACCATTAGTGTTTAGTTATTCGAGGTCGTATGTATTTGGCTATCTGAACCCAGCAATATTGTCTTTTAAAAGAATCTGCTCCTTTTTGTATCTCATGACGCTTTTCCGTTCATGTGATGTTACTTTTCAGAACTAAGACTCCGCATTACAAAAGGAAATAGATTTCTGACTGGAGAACTGCTGTACATCGAGTTAACACGATAAGTGTTTCTACATTTAGTCACAGTGCCTAAAGTACAATATATGAATAACTAAAAATCTGTACCAAAAAGAGTTTTGGGCATTTTTATGAATAACATACACATACAAACACCCCAAGAAGGTTTTGGGCATTCCGTAGATGCCACACACACACACACACACACACACACACACACACACACACACACACACACACACACACATATCCATGGTCAACTATAGATTTGTCGGACGCAATCCTCTTCCCGAAGTGTATAAAATTGAAGCGTCTAAAAAACTTCAAAAAATGAACAATTTGCATAATTCATCTTCATGCTTTAATCATAACTGCGATTGAGATGTTGCCATAATATGAAGATTTAGCTAAAAAAGAACAGTGTAGGTCAATTACGGCGCGCTTTGAGACGAATGCCCGGTATGATTACGCCACAAATTGAAGGGTTATGTCCTTGAGAATGTGATTATTATCCTCTCTGGTAATCCCCGATGAACATTACTTAAAAGGCAACAGGTTTAAAAGAACCAATGGCTAACACCCAACCTGAAAATCGTAACTTTTAATGTGTTTCCGGGGAAATTCATTGGCTTGGAAGAAGAAGAGACGGAGAGAATGTTTTCGGCGTGAAAAATGGCTGAGTGAAATAAATTGCATATTTTTCGCTCCGTGGAATTCAGTACTTTTTTTTAAAGGAGGTTAAAAAAAACCCTCACAGATGCCTTAATGCCCTCAGGATAGATCATTTCTTATTCAAATTAGATTCGATACCAGTGAGGAGCGATTGTGAACGCCCTTTTCTCTTACTCATCAAGGTAAGGGAATAATACAGGTCTTTTCCTTTTCACTGAAGGACGGGGTGTGAAGCTCCTCCTCCGCCTTCGTGCCTCCTCCTCCTTGTTCTCCTCCTCCTCCTTGTTCTCCTCCTCATTTTTTTTATTCACTAAACAGGCGTTCTTCATATATAAAAACTTCTAAAAGAAATGACGGCATCAGCAGATTCCTAAAGTTGTATATGAGAAATTTGGAAACAGAAATTTAGCAGGAAGTATAACGCTGTTCACTCGGTGCCTTCAAGAAACACCTTGGTAGACTTTGTATAAAATCTTTGTTTTTATTTAAGATCGGAATTAGTGCAATCTCTTCTTTCAGTTCCAGCTATCAGATATTGCAATGAGGATTTTAGAAATATTACAAGTTACGACATTTGGGTCTAGTGAAAAACAACAAAAATAAGCACTTTTTTTAATGAAAATGTATAAGATGATTATTATGCTTCCTTTGTTGGCAGTTCTTTCATTCGGTATACCACAATTACCAGAGTTTTGCCATTACCACAAAGAGCAGATACTTTCGAAAAAGTTCCATACATTGAATGGGAATGTATGAGACAGATGGGCCTCTTTGCTTGCAATATGATTGATGAATATGACAGTGCTTGGTAAAATCTCTTTCCTACCTTTACAAAGAAAATATTTACCCTAAAATCATTTGCATTTCTTGGAAGTTAATGAGAGCTTAAAATCAACTGTCAAGATCCTGATTGACGAAATATTTAAAGTATAGTTTGCCGTGACAGTAGAAATGACAGGCTCAAGTCCACTGGAGTCACATTGGCACTTTGTGGAATTTTTTTATTTTTTATCTTACTGGTAACAGTTTATTGCTGCAATCGATGAGTACATGCTATTGAGGGCTGTGCTAGAATTTTAAGTTATGGGCAAAGACTTCATGAATAGTTCTCACTTTAACAAGTGCCCCAGCCGTTCTGTAAATTCTGAGTGATGCCTATGAAACTGAAATAAGAAACTAAGAAATAAACGTCATATTAACAAATATAAATGTATTGTAAAACAGTGGCCGATCAAACAAATCGAGATAACGTTAAAACGGATGATATTTAAATAAATTAAGGAGATATACTGAAAACTGACCTTATTTTAGGACGCTCAAGTGAAACCAGTATAAACACGCGAAATTTAAGAAAGGCCAGAAAATAAGTATTGAGAAGTGGAAAGATGAGGAATATCTGATGGACTGGACTTTTGCTAGTAGCTGAATACCAAAGAATGCGGTGAAAATTCGAGTTTAGATCTGACATCAAATCAAAACTATAACAGCAATGTAAAGGTCTGGTTCTTTTTCCACGAGCTGCCACCGCCAGAAGGTTGTAATGAAATCCTGGTCATTAGTTAGTTCGTGTTAAACTTTAACAGACACATGAAAGAGAAGAACAAAGTCAAGGTGTATGTACAAAGATGTAGGCTTCGTTCCTTTGGTACGTAGTAAGTCAGTAGCTGTTCGAATCTTCTACTCGTAGATGCCAAAAACATTCCTTTTTATGTTGTTTCTTGCTCGTTTGTTTTTATGCACGAAGCTAACTCTCCTTTTTTAGCCGGATATATACTGCGAAAAACCACGACTTTCGCTCTCTTGACATCTCTGCCGTTTTCGCCTTTTATTATCTTCGTTTTTTCCCCTCCTTGTCCTTACCCTCCTCACACGAAACTCCCAGGGCCTTGTACCCTGGACGTCCCATTCCTGAGGGAGTTTCGACGGTCTGCCAGAAGGCACCGGAAGACAGTGTTTATCGCGGGTGGCTGGTAATGGCAGAGTGCGGTGGTCTTGCCGGTAATTATATCAGAGTATAACACTGGCCGGATATGAGAGTTGAGGCCGTATGATGAGGCCGTTCACGTAATGAACCGGCTCATTTTCACGCGGAACTTTATTTATAGCAGATATTAAGCAAGAGTACGCGGTGCTGTTTAGGGTTGTATGCTTCGTAGACGGTTGGGTTTGTATGAAGTCATTGGTATTTCTCAATTTGTTATTCTACCCGTGATGAAGTTTACCTTCTTTTTCCTCGTGTAACATTCAGGAGGGCTTCGAAGGTTTGTTTTTCTTCAGAAATCGGAGGTCAAAGCTGATGGCTAAAACATTCTTCGTCCCAAATACTCTTGATTACACGTTTTTAACTCGTTAACAAATGAAGAGCCAATTTACCCAATTTCGTATCATGATAGACTGACAATACCTAGAGCCCAACTATCTTTTCGTTCTGCCTGTGATTATCGCAGGAGAAAGAACTCCTCTCTCGCTTCCTTCAGTTCAGAAGCTGTTCAAGTGTCAGGAGCTCTGACAGGAAGAAAAGGGAACAAAATGGATAAAGTGTTTGCAAGAAAAGCTTTCATTCTTTTTTCCGGTCAGGTGAACGGAAGCGCGGGGTACTGCAATTTTCTATTCACAAAACCAAAACTAAATTAAATAGTAGGAAAGAAAAGTTTATTATATTTGATCCATTTTTGTAATGGGATGTTCAGTTCATCTCTTGTTAGAATTTGGCATGCATATATATATATATATATATATATATATATATATATATATATATATATATATATATATATATATATATATATATATATATTCATATACGTACATACTCTATTTAGCACCGACTTTCTCTTAGTTAATTGTCTTCGACTTTGAACCAGTTTTCTAGTTCCGTATACCTCGTCTTAGCTTCAGAGTTAAGATTGAGGGAAAAATGAAAAGTACTACTATGTTGCTCCATTTATTTGATGCCAGTAGCTGTTTCAGCCATTAACTTATGGCATTCTTCAGGTCTATACTAGTTTTGGCAGTACTGGAGGTCATTTAAGGAAAACAGACAGAAAGTATAATACATTACAATAGCAATAAGTTTACTTCCTCGCGGCAACTGTTATTAAACTCTACCCCTGAAGAAAGCCTAAGGTAATGACTGAAACAGCTGTTTGCACTAAACGAATTCAAAACATATTAGCCATTAGCAATTTTCATCTTTTCCTTCAAAGTCTCACCCTTGAAGATAAGCAGCATTATAGGAAATTAGAAATTGTCTCCAAATGATAGGCGCCACACGTGCAATGGCATTTATTGAGGATATAATTATATTTCACCAGGTATTTTTGGATGTAGCTGCTGACCTTGTGCCCGTCTTACCACCACAGTCCGTTAACCCCCAGTTATCCAGTATTTGCAGTCCTATAAAAATATATTGTACGTTTCTCAGTGCCCCCAGGAACTGATTTTTTTTTTATGCAAGTGTATCAAGTTACAGTTTGGCAATAAGGCCAGTTTAACCACCCTAAGAGAAATTCATTCAGTGATTTTCGTTTTTATGCCTAAGCCCATATCATTTCGTTCAGTTTCATTTGCTTCAACAACCGATGTAGTGAAATATAGCAATTTCACTGTAAATGTATACTTGAATGAATTCATTCTTTATTTATTGGGTAGCCGCAATTGGCTGGACCCCGTAGGTGGGTAGTGCCGTCAGTGCTTAAGGGCATTGCTTAAGGTTCTTTGCAGCGTCCCTTCGGCCCTTAGCTGCAACCCCTTTCGATCCTTTTACTGCGCCTCCTTTCCTATTCTCTTTCTTCCATCTTGCTTTCTACCCTTAGTACAACTGCGAGATTTTCCTCCCGTTACACCTTTCAAACCTTTTACTGCCAATTTCCGTTTCAGCGCTGAATGACCTCATAGGTCCCAGTGCTTGGCCTTTGGCCTAAATTCTATATTCAGTTCAATCGGTTCAACAGTTGACTGGAGTTTTTTTTTTATGACCGATGATAATATTGGGTATTATTATTTTACTGATGATGAATGTGAATTTAGTACTCATTATTTATTGCTATAATGATTGATGACGATGATTTTCATTATTTTTACATGTTGGTCATTGAAATGATTTAAGTGACACTTCCAACTTTAGGTAGCGAATGCACAGTATTTTATTAGTTACTCGAGCTATTTGTTAACGTGGTGCAACGGCAACGGAGATTTTGTAAATTACTAAACTTCAGGCGGCTTGCTGCTTTCCTCTGTAAACCACATTAAAATAATTCGCAGCGAGCACCATCACCTACATAGCTCGGGCAAACAAGGAACAGAAGCGGAAGTAAGTGTAATTTCATTTTACTTCTCTTTGCATACATTATCCTCAAGGGACCTCACATAAAGCAAGCAATAACGCCGGGAGGAAATTGTGGGGGAAAAGAAGACATTCTTGGTTTCCACTTATGATTGTTCGGCGTCATAAAACAAAATAAAGACATTATCTTAGTAGAAACCAGAAATTACGTTTTGGCTTCCACAAATATTTTTTATTAGAACCCCGGGAATTGTAAGTACAAATCCAAGAATTTATAAGTTGAAGCGTAATGTATTGCAACCTAAGACATTGGCAGTGGCGAACCCGTGAACGTATGAGCAGAAATCCAAAATCTACAAGTCTTCAAAAACAAATCAAATCAGAGTGAACCCCAAAATAATACGTTCATTATATTAACCTAAATATGAAAAACACAAAATTGCAAGTAAATTCAGATATTGTAACAAAATACCCAATAGGTTACTAGACACTTTCGTTAATGGAAATAATAGATACATAACCCATTGTAAGTAAAAAAAATCCAAAAATTTCAAGTCGCAACCAAAGAAGTTACAAATAGAGCTGAAAAAATACCAAGCAGAAACCCACTTCAGTAACAGTTTAAGCTTGGGAGGACAGATGCATACAGATGTACACACATCACAGGTGTTTAGAGTGATGAGATGGTTTGGGGTTGTTTTGGGGGGCGTGGGGCCTGCGGTGGAAGAGACGCAAACCACGCCATAGGAGGCACAACTCACTTAATTAGAAAATAATTACCCGGACGAAATGTAAACAAGACTAACTTTTCCCCTGTCGTCCGTTGGGAGCATTTTGGTAAAAGCTATTATCATAGATTCTCCTCCCGATAATGAAAAGTGATGGAAATGGCTCACTTAAATGCCCTCTTACTCTCTTAAATACCCTCCTTACTCACTTCCTTAACCAGGGGCAGTGTTGACAGAGGTAAACACCAGGTTAACACAGTCGTTAGTTCTTGATTCGGCCAGTCACTCAGTGAGTCAGTCGGCGTGGCTTTTAGAAGGGGATAGGGAAGTTCTCTTTCTGTCAGAGAAGAAAAGGAGAATGAAAAACACTTGGCTGCCTAAGGAAAGAAAACAGTCGTTCGCTTATTTTGAAAAGATAAAGGATTATTATTATTATTATTATTATTATTATTATTATTATTATTATTATTATTATTATTATTTGCTCGTCCGCTGGTATAGTGGTCAGTGTCGTGGTATTTCACTCAGATGTCGCCGGTTCGCTTCTCCCCCCCGGGCGATGAATAATCGCTGGCTCTGTACCATGATCAGTTACTGCTGCAGTGTGGGGTCTGCGGTGGAAGGTTGAAACCAACATTCTTTGGAAGCTTGAATTTCAAGTCAATGGTCCCTGTGGGCTTGTTCCATGTGAGTGGGTTTCATCTACTGAAATAATAATAATAATAATAATAATAATAATAATAATAATAATAATAATAATAATAATAATATTATTATTATTATTATTATTATTATTATCATTATTATTATTATTATAGCATGAGTCACTAAAATAGAAGTAGAAATCCAGTGTTGTAAATGTAAATATATATTAGAAATATATATACAAACGAGAGCTTTCGAGAACCTGCTCGATTCTCCTTCTTAACCTGACTAAAGCACTAAAGCAGTCAACGAAGTAAAAAGCTTTGAAAAAAAAAAATAATTTAAAACGTGTTAAAGAAGCATTTTACTTCCGTGACTGCTTTAGTGTTTTAGTCAGATTGAGGAGAATCGCTTGTGTGTATATATATATATATATATATATATATATATATATATATATATATATATATATATATATATATATATATATATATATATATATATATATATATATATATATATATTTATAGTTACATCACTATGGATTTCTTCAACTTTATTATTGTTATTATTATTATTATTATTATTATTATTATTATTATTATTATTATTATTATTATTATAAAAAATGGGGCCTCTATTTATTTTCCGGTCCTGCTTCAGAGTTTACTTGAATAACCTATGGATTATCGCTTAGTTTTCACATAATTTTACTTACTTTAGTTACTCATTTGAACATTTTTGGTGACTTGTAGTAACTTTCGACAGTCACATATCGTATGACTTATTTTTATATCAAAGTCTGCCATCTCATGTGAATTCTAGTACTTTTATATTTGTTAATGTCTTATATAAATGTTACTAATGATGGTATAGGTTATTTTCATCCGTGGTAATATTTAAACAAGTACAAAATACGCCGAAGTCTCTTCGGCGCAATCGAGTTTTCTGTACAGCGTATAATGCTGTATGAAACTCTCGGTCACGACCCATCAAACTCTCAGCCGCGACCCATGTGTTGTTGGCACCTACTCGTATATTGGTGCCAGACGCACGATCATGGTTAACTTTAACCTTAAATAAAAAAAAACAACTACTGAGGCTAGAGGGCTACAATTGGTATGCTTGATGATTGGAGGGTGGATGAGCAACATAGCAATTTGCAGCCCTCTAGCCTCAGTAGTTTTTAAGATCTGAGGGCGAACAGAAAAAGTACGGATGGACAGACAGATGACCGTCTCAATAGTTTTCTTTTGCAGAAAACTAAAAAGTCTTGATTCCACTGATGAAAGCAACATTAAATTCGCTAAATAAACTGGTTTTCTAACTTGGTTGGAAATATGAAGTTATATAAAGTTAAAAAGACCTTTCCGATAATAGCTATTTAGTAACACCTCTTCCCCTTCATTTAGCTGTTTCGTTTAATCCTACCCGTGTTTCGGAACTAATCTTGATCCATTTAAGGTTAGCCGGAAGTCAAAAGAATCAACCAGCATCACTTCCTGTTACAATTTTCAGTTTACATTGCAAACCAGAGAGGTTGCCCAATATTCAAGTAACCTTGATATTAGACTTAGCTAATATGCAAGTCAAACGTGTATTCTAATAAACAGCCAGTTTACTTACCATCAGTTTTACGAACTAGTGTAATTGTTTATGTTCCCATACCGATATGACTAGTAATTACAACTGAAAGTTGAATATATGACGTCATTCAGATAAAACAGACCATAAAGAGTTACATAATTATGGTAATTTACATAACGCAAAACTTCATCTTGCAGTTGATTTTGAATTAATGGGAATCTGAATTAATGGATTCAGTAGCGCTGAATAATTAACGAAAAAAAAATTCTATTACTGACAATGCAGTCCAAAGCAATCCTGATGTTGTTACTCATAAATTAACTGTAAAAGTATGGTACCAAGATATTTACTTGGAAATTTAAATAGCCACATAAAAGACCAAAATTATTCTTCTGTAACATCCATAAGTTAATTTAGGATTAATGTTTCAGAATCCTGACAGCCTCTGGGTACGTTGAAAGTAGTGTGAAGCGACGTTCAGTTTGCTTGTTGAATATTTTTCCTCTCTCTCTCTCTCTCTCTCTCTCTCTCTCTCTCTCTCTCTCTCTCTCTCTCTCTCTCTCTCTGCTTTCAATTTAAGGAAGTAGTTTCCTGTTGGTATTCTGTCTTTCTATCATTCTAATTTTAGCCTGTTTAAGCATAGATTACCTGATTATAATATATATATATATATATATATATATATATATATATATATATATATATATATATATATATATATATATATATATATATATATATATATATATATATATATATATATATATATATATATATATATATATATATATATTGTCATAAACTGGACGGTCTTAGCTGGTGAGAAATTGGAACAAAGTTATTATTGATGCTGCCACGAAACCAAGAAAGCCCAGCTTATGAGCAAAAGGAAAAGTTATTTGAAAACTTACCTTAGATTTTCCTGGATTTACAATTGAATGAGGAAGGTCGCCATTTGGGAATTAGAATTCCTTTTACAAATTTACAGGGGTTTATTTACAGAGACTTAGCAAGTAAACAATGAGACAACAAACAACATGATAACTAAGGGGCAAACTCATTAATAGGACACATGGAATACTAATGCAATGATTTGGCAACAAGCAAGTTGATTAAAAATGGGGCCAATGTGCAATACAATCAGTCCAATGATAATAATAACATTTAGTCTTGCCCTGTTTACACGAAATAGTCTCAGATAATGCAAATGATGGAACTCCAGGATGGGAGAATAATTCATATGAACATTTTTGGGCCACAACGGAATTTGGTAATGACTGCGACCAGGAATTTTCAGAATTTTGGGGTGGCAGACGAGATACTGAAGCATGGATTGCGATCGGTCCGCGTGTCTCTCCTGAAATAGACGTTCGAGGTTAGGAACGACGGTACACACTGAAGGAAATGGAATCCCCCTTATAAATGGGGCTACTCTACGCTTAAATGTTAGCCCTAAGTAGCCCAGCAGATAATTATAATGAAATCACATAGGCACAATCTGGGAATCGTAGCAGCGTAGGCTCTAACAATGAACACGTGATCGCACTCACACAGAGAAAATTAACACTGATATTGCTTAACCTAAATAGCCCTTAAATTGCACGGGGGTAGGGATAATTGATGGTTATCATGGGATCTTTACTTGAATTCAAGGCACGTAAATGGCGAGATATGGGATGCAGGCAGGACTCGAACAAAGGAGGATTGCTTTGTGGAGGAAGGAGTTAAAGTTTAAAGAAATGGAATTTTAAGGAGTTTAAGCAAAAGGGGGAAAGGGCTGTTATTGACTACTTGCAACGTACGAACCTTTTATGACCATTATTGGTGCCTAACAACTGTCCTGGTTGTCCGTCAAAGTCAGTTCAACCACCGGAGCGGGAAAAAATGCAGCACGTGCGCTACAGATAAGGTCACAGGAGTGTCTGCTTGCTTCCAAAACATGGCGTCTTGAGCTTCGAGCTTTGGGCCAACCGTACCTGCAAGTATGTCAAGAGAACCAGCAAAGAGGGCAGAGGAAAAGCACACTTATCATTAGATGCCTACAGATTAAAATCCTACCTGGTCCCTTGTGCTAAATGGCCTTTTTGACCTACCCCATAACTACATGCCTCCCCATCGCGTGATGAGGGTGGAAAAGGGGGTTTTTATTGTTCTCTGGATCATACAATTTTGGGGGGGGGGGTTAAGGAGGCCTATCTCCTCGCGGGTGCTAACGGCTACTGTCTGGTTCAAATAGGCTCAGTTCTGTCCGACACCCGCCAATTTCCCCGACCCGATAGTCAAATGAATAGCCGATTATTTCAAAATTAAATAAGGTACTGAAATTTACAGGAGGGAGGGATGTATATCCTGACAATATATATATATATATATATATATATATATATATATATATATATATATATATATATATATATATATATACACATATATATATATACAGTATATATAGATATAGATATATAGATATATGATATGGCGTCAAGGTCGTTGTCTTTCATTTCTTCTAAACTAGGCCATGATTCTAATCCTGGCCGGTACAAGAGCCGTTATCAGTTATAATTCCACTTTTGTGTAAGTTATTCCCAAGGTGTAGTGCATTCGATAATAGCGGTATTCATAGCTAATTATTTGGGATATATATATATATATATATATATATATATATATATATATATATATATATATATATATATATATATATATATATACTGTAAAATTGAGCTTCTCTGCCAACGCATAAGCGATCTTTGCCTAATTTTAAGAGACGCGAGATAACGCCCTTAATTGCTCGCCCCAATATCCTTCCTGTGCCGTACCATTCATGGCCGCAAGCAAACGAGAACGGAAAATTATAGCTTTTAGCCACCTGCGAGGAAGATGCCGGGTCCGTGGATAAAATAAAGCATTCCCCACCCCTCTCTCTCTCTTTCTCTATTCATATAAATATATATATATATATATATATATATATATATATATATATATATATATATTTATTTATTTATTTATGTATATATCTATATATTTAATTAACAGATTTGCCAAGGATTAAACAGCAATATAAATTTTATCCATATATCTATATACAGTATCTAAATATATATATATATATATATATGTATATATATATATATATATATATATATATATATATATATATATATATATATATATATACTGTATATAGATATGTAGATAGATAGATAAATGTACGTATGTAATTCAGATTGCAAGACACCAATTGTTGGGCATGTTCAGTGAGAGAGAGAGAGAGAGAGAGAGAGAGAGAGAGAGAGAGAGATAATTAACATAATTAATTAGTAAACAACATCTCAAAACAAAAGCATTAGCTGGGTGTAAGGCTGGTTATTTAATTTTGACGTGCCACTATAATTATCAGTCTTAATAACCTTTGGGGATGGGTGGGTTAGTTCTAATTTAGCTCTTCAAAGAAAATCCTGAAAAATTGTGGAAACAACATGGAAAGTGCAAATTAGAAATAGTGGCCGAAATAAAATGAAATAGAAATTGAAAAATATAGAAAATCCGGTAACTGAGGAATATGAGAAATTTCAATGTTAACCTAAAGGTACAAATAAAAATTCAGAGGATGCAAGGTACAGCAGAATATAAATTTTATATTTACACGACAGGCGAAATTGATTAAATAAGTCCGGTAACTAAGGAATACGAGAAATTTCAAAGTCAACCAAAAGGTATATAAATAAAAATTCAGAGGAAGCACAATACAGCTGAATATAAATTTTATAATAACACGACAAGCGAAATTGATTAACAACGCCAAGCAGTTATGTAGGCTTTAATTACGCCCATCCATATTATCTCTTACGATTCCGGTTGCCCTCGTATATACAACACTGTCACAAGCCAAGGCATTATAAAGCGCCACAATTATAGCCCGAGAAGCACCTGTCTCTTTCCGGAATCACCTGTGTGTTATTTCGAATTAGGACCGAGCAGGCGAGGCGCTACAAATACGGGTTAAAGGAGCTTTCTTTTTTCTTTCCAAATGGACATTTCTCGTTTGTTAAATAGCCGGCTACCGAGACGTTAATTCTTGCTTTCTCTGCTCTTGATTAACGGGCGTGTGAGGTAGGTTGCTGGTTATATGCATCCCGGGACGTTATCTCCCGTGGATCTGTGTCGCCCGTCACTGATTTTCAACGTTAATGACTATGATCGGGGTACGTTTATAGTTACGTGATGCATCCGATGTAAACCGCGCTGGCATATGCTTGCGTTTCGGTCATCTTTTTTTTTTTTTTTTTTTTTTTTTTTTTTTTTTTTTAGAGAGAGAGAGCGGCTTGAGAAATTGGAAGAGGCTTCACTTAGCTTGTTTACTTTCACAATAAACCGAACAAATGATAAGTTTACTTTTTGAATCAGCTTTGAAAAGTTGCAGAGTGTATGAAAAAGGATTTATGTTTACACTTACACACTGATTTTCTAAATGAGATTTGAAAAGGGACACAAGGTTTATAAATATTTTTTTTACTATAGAATAGTTTCTTTATGGATCAACTTTAAAAAGATGTTTTAAATGGTATGTCTGAAAGGGAAACAATAATTTAGCCCACTCATAGATTTTAAATATACAAGTCAGCCCTTTAGTAATTTAGTTGAAGGGGTTTTTATAATTTTCTCTGCCAGACCAATATAACAGTCTTGTAACAAGCAAGGATTTTATTATTTTTTGCTAAAGTAATAATATAATAATTTCCCTTATGTGAAATAACGCCTCAGGTCACATAAGAATCACAAATAAAGTAAAAAATGCGCCGAAGTTCCCTCGGCGCAATCGAGTTTTCTGTACAGCCGGTGCAGCTTATAATCAAGGCCACCGAAATTAGATCTATCTTCCGGTGGTCCCCGTATAGTGCTGTATGAGCCGCGGTCCATGAAACTTTAACCACGGTCAGGTAGTGGCCTATCCTATATCGTTGCCAGAAGCACGATTATGGCTAACTTTACCCTTAAATAAAATAAAATCTACTGAGGCTAGAGGGCTGCGATTTGGTATGTTTGATGACTGGAGGATGGATGATCAACATACCAATTTGCAGCCCTCTAGCCTCAGTAGTTTTTAAGATCTGAGGGCGGACAGAAGAAAAAGTGCGGACGGACAGACAAAGCCGGCACAATAGTTTTCTTTTCCAGAAAACTAAAATTCACGAAAAGCAATCAGCCCTTCGCGACTTGTTTACAAGTCAAGGTCATTCATTCACAGACACAAGC
>NC_089756.1:15448725-15458725 GCF_040412425.1 Macrobrachium rosenbergii
TGTTAAAAAAAAAGAAAAGCTTTAGTGTCCATACTGTCTTGAAGAAGAAATTGTTGCAGGTACCCGCCATAGTGTAGGTTAAGCAGCCCCGTCCCGGAAGGAGCCTGGTAGAAAAACCAGTAAAAAATGCGCCGAAGTTTACTAGACGCAATCGAGTTTTCAGTACACCGTATAATCAAGGCCACCGGTGGTCTCGGTATAATGCTGTATGAGCCGCGATCCATGAAACTTTAACCACGGGCCGGTGATGGCCTGTCCTTTACCGTTACCAGAAGCACGATTATGGCTAACTCTGACCTTAAATAAAATAAAAACTGGTGAGGCTAGAGGCCTACTTGGTATGTTTAATGACTGGAGGGTGGATGATCAACATACCAATTTGCAGCCCTCTAGCCTCAGTAGTTTTTAAGATCTGACGGCGGACGGACAGACAAAGCCACCCCAAGAGTTTTCTTTCACAGAGAACAAAAAATGATAACCTGGCAGCGTCGACAGGAAAATGGGAAAACAGAATCTTCAGAAATAGTGAATAAGTTTAGCTATCATTGCCCACCGTTGCTGGTTTAAATTTACTAATGCATCGTAACCGTGGAGATGTGTATATTATTATTTTGTATAAATTAAGCCTTTTTGTATGAGGGCAAAATATCGACAAGAATAAAACAGAGTGATAATCGCCCATACCTTTGGTTTGCATCATCCCCCTTCTCACCAGACGCCAGGTAAACTGTCAAGTTTGTCAGTCGTCCTGCCCCAGGAATTCCCTCCGTATCTTCACATACAGAATCCTATCTGACGCAATTTAGCAAAAGCTCTCCGGCTTGCTAGGCCGGTCGAGAGTTTTCGTGACTGCTAATTTGTGCCATCCAAAAAGCCATAGCTCCCTTCCGGTTACAGAGGTCCCAACGTTACCCCCGAGCAGTTTTTTGGTAGGTTTCAGCCACTGCACCTCTTCAAGGTTACACAGCCCCTTGTCCTGATGCATGTTGGTCTTAGGACCACAGTGGGTTTGCATATATCCGAGACATTGTAAATTTGCACAAAGTGAGTGGTTAAATCTTGAAATTCACGAAAAACGAAAAGGAATTTAAGGGTTTAAACGGACAATTTTTCTTTATTCCAAAGCAGGGTTGATTTAAAAATATTCCATTTTTTTATTTTTGGATAAGGTGACAGGTAAATATCAGCGCGCTTTGAGTAAGCGTTTTTTTTTTTCACTCATTCCTCTTCGGTGTAGCGTATCGTCCCTGGCCTACCGTTTTCAGAGAACCGTCAAAATAATAAAAAGGGGTGTTTGGGCTTGGTGGGGTTGGGGGAGGAGGGTAATGTGGTGTTGGGCGCCTGATAAGAGGAAGTTCCCTACATGGCAGAGGTACTAATCATAAGCACCTTTTCCAGACAGCCTGATACGTTTGCTGGTGGCGTCTCGTTACGAAGTAACAGCCTGAGTGACGTTTAATGTTGAAAGACCCCGGCCACCCTTGTATTAACCCGTCAGCCTGTAACCGCACGTGCCGCAGACTTAGTCGCTTCGCCCTCGTTTCGACTTTACGCTTTTCAAAGAGGGGCGTGGGAGGGGGAGGGGTGGGGGCCAGCTAAATGTGCAGGGGGAGGGGGGGAAGGTGTTTACCGCGCTATGAGCGCTTCTAGTGTGGAAGACGAGAGGTTCTGTTATCAGTAGGCTACCTTGTCACTTAATGTTCTGCCTATAGACGTTTGAAATATTGTCCTTTTGTATATTTTTAATACGAATAAGCAGTCACTCAGCCTTCCGTAGGTCTCAACCGCTCCTATGTTTCCCACATGTTTATATTTTGTACTTAATTTATGTACATTTTGGAAAGAAAACAAACCACTCAACATCCTCCTGGCCTTAGCGTTGTGGAAACTGCGACGTTTTCCGCTATGAAGTCGATGGCGATGTTGTCGCTTTATGGAATGATAAAGATGCAATTGCATTACGGTTTTATTCAAGCAGCCTCGTGCCACCAAGGATTCCTGGTCCTTGTGTAGCTCATATTTAACCAAGGGCATATAATAACTTGTCATTAGCTTTTATATACCAAAATAAATAAAATCTCATAACACACATACACATACATACATATATACATACATACATACATACATACATACATACATACATACATACATACATACATACATACATACATATATACATATGTATGTATGTATGTACATGTATGTGTGTGTATGCATGTGTTATAAGATTTTATTTATTTTGGTATTTTTCTCTCACGGAAAATACCCGTTCAACCTTAGCAGCTTATGAAGGTCTGTCTTTTCAGAGATTAATTGCCTTTTGTTTATATTGAGACTACGTGTCAACACAGCTTATGTTCAGTAACATAGCCCATTTCATTCAACAAAACCCCAAATAGAGCTTGTCCGGCAGCAGGTTCCCTGCTCATTCAATCCATTGACACTGCAAAGGACGGAGATCTGATGAAATTTGTATCGATCGCGATTTATAAATTGTTTCTTTACTATCTTCACGGTTAACATTTTTCGTTTGTCCTTAATAATGTTTTTGGGGGTCTTCCGCGGAGTATGAGTTCTGGCATATAAGAATTTACAGCACAGTATAGTTATGGACTGCCTAATAACCTAATGCTTATGTCTGGGTATATTGGAATGCCATTAAACATTACATTGTTATCCAACAGATGTCGAAGGTTGACAGTAACTTTTGAAACGCCTATAAATTCGTATTATATTTATGATTGATAGCTAAGGTATCAATTAATGATTTCTAACACGGTAATTGCCACATTTTTTAATGTACTTACATTATATTTAAATTGAAAAAAGAGAGAGAGAAAAAAAATCAGGTTCGAAGGTCAAAAGCTCCTGTCGGAAAACCTGGAAAAGAAACAAGTAAAAAAAACATTTTTTTCCCAATGCGGAACTCCGCCGACTAATATCGATTTTTTGCGGTAACCCACGAATACCTAATAGCGCCAGAAATCGGTCCGATAGCGGTCATTAGTGGTAAATGAAAAAAATAGGGGGGGAAAAAATCTTGATATTGAATACCTTGGCGGCCAAGACATTTCGCTCTTAAAAAAGGGAGAAAAAACCTGCTAATTGTTTACCATAGAATTTTTTTCCTCTCTTCCTGTCCTTCGGAAGGATTAGAATAAATATAACTGGGATTAAATCGCCAAAGTTTTGCGTCTTTTAACTTTCGTCGTTTTAAATAACAGTGGAAAAGGTTCGGTTTTTTAGCTTTCTGCAAAAGAAAACTATTGAGATGTCTTTGTCTGTCCGTCCGCACTTTTTCTCTCCGCCATCAGATCTTAAAAACTTCTGAGGCTAGAGGGCTGCAAATTGGTTTGTTGATCATCCACCCTCCAATCATCAAACATACCAAATTGCAACCCTCTATCCTCAGTAGTTTTTATTTTATTTAAGGTTAAAGTTAGCCATGATCGTGCGTCTGGCAACGCTATAGGACAGGTCACCACCGGGCCTTGGTTAAAGTTTCGTGGGCCACGTCTCATACAGAATTTTATGCTGTACAGAAAACTCGACTGCGCCGAAGGAGCTTCGGCGTATTTTTTACTTGTTTATTATTTAGCTCTGTGGACCTGACTTCTGTAACCACCTAAGGTCCCTAGCTAGAAATTATTTGTATTAAATCTGTTTTTTTTTTATTTTTTAATATTTTTTTACTATTACTCTCAATATTGTTACTGTCATTACCATTATTATGAATACTACTTTTTCTGCTTCTTCAGCAACTGTGCGGATTTTGCCGATTATCATTTTTTTATCAGGTTATCTTATGTATTACTGTAGATTGTGTATTGTCTCTACTTTGTATATTCCATGTATATAACCTTGAACTGAAATAAAATTTATTATTATTATTATTATTATTATTATTATTATTATTATTATTATTATTATTATTATTATTATTATTATTATTTTTATTATTATTATTATTTTAGTAGGAGGAATTGAATGGACACATATGAATTTAAAAGAAAAGCAATAAACTGAGAATACCGTTTTTGCTAACCCCATCAGTTCTAGGTGATAATGGTCTCCCGCTTGTTTTATTTATTTCTTTTTTCTATCTGCATCCTTTATTGCTTCTAAAGAATTGTAAACTTCCATGGAAATTTCTGCATGAATGATGTGTTTTTGTTTTATTTCTTGGTTCAAAATAGATTCTGAAAATTGAATAATATATATATATACATATAGCCTTACATACACACATATATATATATATATATATGTATGTATGTATGTATGTATGTATGTATGTATGTATGTATGTATGTATGTATGTATGTATATATATATATATATATATATATATATATATATATATATATATATATATATATATATATGTATGTATATATATTCACTTACACACGTGTGACTTTTTTTATATTAAAGAATATTAAGCCATTATATATATATATATATATATATATATATATATATATATATATATATATATATATATATATGTATGTATATATATATATATATATATATATATATATATATATATATATATATATATTCCTGAGTTAGAGACTGGTTGTTTCATTATCTTCCCCCGTATCTTCCTTACTTCCCCTACACTGGGTCTTCCAAGGGTAATGGCTGTCCCTGGGGCAACATCTGGCCCTAAGAGGTCTTGTGTAAGACTTCTGTCTTTCCTGTTAGGGTTTTTTTCCTTCCGCAAAAGGGCTTGATTCATTTCCCTAACAGGACGGAACTGATTATATCCTGCCACCAAAACGAATTGGTTTACTCTGTGTGAGACAGAAATATGTGGAGGGTTATGCCTGAGTTATTTTATGTTTGTCAGAACTGGATTTTTTAAAAAGAAAAATTGGGTATTTTTTCCCCTTTGTCTTTATGAAAAATATGTGTTGAAGTGTGAGTATGAGATTTTATGACGTTATAAATATAATGACTTTAAAGTTCTTTTCATACGATAATAGCCCCTAGCATACTATTTATAAAACGGGGATAACAGAAAAAAGAATACACGTCGTGGCTAAAATTACCATTTCATTACCAGTCAAAATGAAATTCACCAAAACGGAATTAAAAACAAATAAGCGACCATATCCTCTTCTCCCTGAACCTTTCTCTTTCAACATCCTGCTTAACATGACACCTGAGACCTGATAGTGATTCCAGGTAAACGATTTAATCTGCGTAACGCCTAGGAAGATGATACCGACCGCTTATAGGGGAAGGAGAGGGTTGAAGCCCCTATTAGGTTCCTGTTAATGAAGTGAAGAATTTACCTGACATTTTTCTATAAGTATGGTTTGAAGTCGTATTGAACCCTTTTTGAAGTTTATACTTATCAGTGAGTGCGTTTATTATATGTATGTATATATATGTATATGTAAATAAATTTTTATATATATACACATGTATATATATAATATAAATATATGTTTATTTATATATACTGCATTTATATATATATATATATATATATATATATATATATATATATATATATATATATATATATATATATATATGTATATATATGTATATGTAAATAAATTTTTATATATATACACATGTATATAAATAATATAAATATATGTTTATTTATATATACTGCATTTATATATATATATATATATATATATATATATGTATATATATATATATATATATATATATATATATATATATATATATATATATATATATATATATATATACCTCTCTTGGTGGCTCAGTGGTTTGACCGTCGAATGGAGTCGCGGGAAGTTACCGTGTCGAGGGGTCGAGACCCGGCGGTTCCGATCCATTTATCACTTTAAAAATTCCCCTTTGGTGTTAACTTCCCATCGGGGATATTCCCGAAGTAGCGTGAATTGGATATTAAGCGACATTTGCAGCTTCATGATATATATAAATCACGGCGTGATAAAAATTACATACATATATATATTTATATATAATTATATATATTTATACATACATACATATATATATATATATATATATATATATATATATATATATATGATAAACTTTTTTAGTAACGGCATGGGTCATTGATAGAATGTTTGGAAGTGTAAGGCAACAAGAGAATAAACGGTAGCCCGAAGATGGGGCTTTTGAATGATCTGATCGTGGATGGAAGAACACAAGTGGTTGATATGTTCAGACATTTTATATGCTTGAAGGATGACGGAAAGACTAGAAATATGCTTATGAAGAGAGGACATGTGTGAAAAGTAGATCCGTATGAAATGGTGGTTGGTCCATTATTTATGGCAACGGAATATGGGCATTGAATCCTCATGCAAGAAATAGAACGGAGGGCTGTTGAGGTTAATTGTTTTCATAGTGTACATATAGGAAGTAGAGAGATATGTTGACAAACTTTATGCTGAAAAGATTAGCATAGATGAAAAGAATGTTAAGAGTCTGTTCGGACAGTTTGGTCATGCCTGTGTGTGCGCGCGCGCGCACGTGTTTGTGTGTGTATATATATACAGTACGCATACTGTATATACGTGTATATATACACACATATATGTTCTGTATATATACAGTTTATATATATATATATATATATATATATATATATATATATATATATATATATATATATATATATATATATACATATATATATATATATATATATATATATATATATATATATATATATATATATATATATATATATATATATATATATATATATATATATATATATATATATATATATATATATATATATATATATATATATATATATATATATATATATATATTTATATATATATATATATACATATATATATATATATATATATATATATATATATATATATATATACAGTATATATAATGTATTTATATATACTAGCTGATCAACCCAGCGTTTTCCCGGGAAAGTTCTGAATGACAACTGATAAACTCACTCTCTCTCTCTCTCTCTCTCTCTCTCTCTCTCTCTCTCTCTCTCTCTCTCTCTCTCTCTCACTGTCTCCTTTTCCTGTTAAAATAGCTGCTTCAGTTACATTGCCAAGCATTTTTGACATTTTATATTGAACCCTTTCTCACCTCCCATTCCTATCAGGGCTGAACTTGGACTTAAAGGGCATCAGGAGTGTCACTATTCATCTCAGCAACATCGAAAACTATGGATTAGACACTAATATCTGTCGTTTTCGGCTATTTTTACATGTCACCCCCTTCCCACCCCTTCTCACCCCCTCTTCCTATCAGGGCTGAACTTGGAATGAAAGGGCATCGGGAGTGTCACTATTCATCTCAGCGACCTTGAAAACTATGCATTAGACACTAATATATGTCGTTTTTGGTTATTTTCCCCCCTTCCTCTTGGGGCTGAATTTGGAATTAAAGGGCATTGGGAGTGTCACTATTCATCTCAGTGGCCTCGAAAACTATGGATTAGACACTAATATCTGTTGTTTTCAATTATTTTTACGTGTCACAACTTTCCCACCCCCTCTCACCCCCTCTTCATATTGGGCTGAACTTGGACTGAAAGGCATCAGAAGTGTCACTATTTATCTCAGCAACCTTGAAAACTATGGATTAGACACTAATATCTGTCTTTTTGGTTATTTTTACATGACAACCCTTCCCACCCCTTCTCACCCACCCAAGTCCTTCTTTGGAGGGGTGGGTAGAGCTTTCGACTGGCACGCTGTTGGTCCAGCGTTCGACTCCCCGAGCCGCCAATGAAGAATTAGAGGAATTTATTTCTGGTGATAGAAATTCATTTCTCGTCATAATGTGGTTCGGATTCCATAATAAGCTGTAGGTCCCGTTGCTAGGTAACCAGTTGGTCCTTAGCCATGTAAAAATAAATCTAATCCTTCGGGCCAGCCCTAGGAGAGCTGTTAACCAGCTCATTGGTCTGGTTAAACTAAGATATACTTTTTTTTTCACCCACCCTTCCTGTCGTGGCTAAACTTGGACTGGAAGGGTATCAGAAGTGTCACTATTCATCTCAACAACCTCAAAAATTATGTATTAGACACTAATATCTGTCGTTTTCAGTTATTTTTACATGTCACCCCTTCCCACCCCTTCTCAACTGCCGCCCCCCCCCCCATTCCTACTGGGGCTGAACTTGGACTGAAAGGCATCAGGAATGCCACTATTCATCTCAGCAACTTCGAAAACTATGGATTAGACATTAATATCTGTCGATTTTGGTTATTTTTACATGACACCCCTTCCCACCCCTTCTCACACCATCTTCCTGTCGTGGCTAAACTTGGACTGAAAGGGCATCAGAAGTGTCACTATTCATCTCAGCAACCTCAGAAATTATGTATTAGACAATAATGTCTGTCTTTTCAGTTATTTTTACATGTCACCCCTTTCCCACTCCTTCTCACCCCGCCTTCCTATCGCGGCTGAACTTAGACTTAAAGGGCATTGGGAATGTCACTATTCATCTCAGTGTCCTCAAAAACTATGGGTTAGACACTGATATCTGTTGTTTTCGTTATTTTTACCTATCATCCCCCTTCCCACCCCAACCCCCTTTGGTGCCAGTGATGTCTGATCCCCACAATATTCTTTCCCAGATAGTAAGTTATGTGTATACCAAGTTTTGTTGAAGTTGCTCAATGCGTTTCAGAGTTATGCTGAAATGCACACACACACACATACATATATGCATCCATTTATATCTACTGTATATATATATCTATATATATATATATATATATATATATATATATATATATATATATATATATATATATATATATATATATATATATATATATATATATATATATATATATATATATATATATATATATATATATATATATATATATATATATATATATATATATATATATATATATATATATATATATATATATATATATATATATATATATATATATATATATATATATATATATATATATATATATATATATATATATATATATATATATATATATATATATATTGGAACAAATAAGGAAGGTAGAAATGGAGTGGAATAATTCTATCAAAAAAGCTTAAAAGACAGCGTAATAAGCGTGAAGAGGACAAGTGACAGAGCAATGGTTGTGAAACTGTACCCAGATAGAAAAATAGTTAACTTCGTGAGTCCTTATGTCCCTCAAACAGGATGTGATGAAGTTGAGAAAGTGGCATTTTGGGAGGAAATGGACCGACAGTTGAGTGAAATACCAGCAGAAAAGAGATTAATTATTGGTGGTAACATGAATGGACATGTAGAAGTACCAGAGAGGGTATTGAGAGGGTGCAAGGTGGCTGGGGAGTTGGAGGGAGAAACGACGAGGGAGAGGGAGTTGTGGACTGTGCAGTGTCATTTGATTTGGCTATTGTCGACACCTGGTTTGAAAAGAAAGTAAATCAGTACATCACATAAAGAGTGGAGCAAGAGAAATTCAAATTGACTTCCTCATGTGCAGAAGATTACATCTGAGAGAGGTGAGAAATTGTAAAATTTCAAATGGAGAGCGTGTGGCAGCACAGCACAGGGTGGGGATAATGGACTTGGAAATAAGGAACACAGTTAAAGGTAGGCCTGCATTAGTCCCATCAACAATCAAGTGGTGGAAGCTGACACAAGAGGAGGAAGTGACGCAGGAATTTATGGAGAGAGTATTAAGGGAAGTTAGATTGCTAGAGGGAGTGCAAGAATGGTGGAATGGCAACAGTATGGTAATGAAGAGAGTGGGTGGAGAGGTGTGGGGAAAGACATCTGAAAAGAAATCTCCTGACAATAAGGAAACCTGGTGGTGAAAGAGGTGGTGAAAGAGGTGGTGAAAGCCAAAAAAGATGCAAAAAAGATCTGGGAAAAGTATGGACAGCAAGAGAATAAGGAGAGGTACCAAAGACATAAGAAAAAAGGTTAAAGAAGGCAGTTGCACAAGAAAAGGCAAGAGTATTAGATGACGTGTACGAAGTGCTGGAAACACCTGAGGGGGAGAGAAAA
>NC_089756.1:15463725-15483725 GCF_040412425.1 Macrobrachium rosenbergii
GGGCCAAGGTGTAAAGAAAAGCCAATTTACCTATCATATGATCATGTATTGGCAAGACAGGCACCTCAAAGCTGCCTCTTGTTGAGTCGACCGTATCCTCATTTACAACTGCTCTGTTCTGTGCCCGCAAGCACGGAACCCACTTTTGTCTCTTTCGCCTTTAATTCACCCCTGCCTCCCCTCCCTCCACCGCCCCCAAGTGTAGACCTATGGACCCTTTTACCACTGAGATGGCTTCTGTTTTTAAGCCGAAGTTTTAATGTAAAATGCTCAGAATTGCTGGGGTCACGCAGCCCTCTCGATCGCCTCATTAACTTGACAGTCGACACGTCGACACTGCTTCAGAGTCCTTGTAGTACGCGCCGAAGGACGATGCTTGAAGGTCCAAATTGTTTCGGGGTCTTCGAAGTGCACACCGAGGTTTTCTTCTTTTTTTTATTTTTTTCTTCCTTATGGTCCTTGCAGAACGCTTTTAAGATTGACTGAAGGGAGACTGAAGCGACTGACGAATCGACCACCAGTGTTTATTACCAACCTGTACTGGCAGTTGACATCACAGACACTTACCTCGGGGTCACATCTTTGCTGCAGTTGGAAAGCGGCAGCTGACGGTGGTCTGCATCTAATGGGTTGTCGCAGCGCCCTTCTTCAGGAGTTGTTCTTAGTCGTTGAGAGAAGTTTTTTTTTTTTAAGAGAGGAGTCATTTTTTTCTCTTTGTCTTCCTCATGCTCTTCAAGGTCCCCATAATCGGAGCAAGTAAGTTTGAGAATTTACCGGTAGGAATGTGCCTTCATGTTTGCTAATTATGATCCATCCGCCTTTGCCAAGAAGGTTGCCGCTTCTTCTTCTTCTTCTTCTTCTTCTTCTTCTTCTTCTTCTCCCGGCCAATCAGCAGCCTCCAAGGAGGAAGCCAAGCTGCGGAGGTCGTAGACCTTGTCTCGGTGTTATCGATATGGAATCAAAATGCTAATCAACGAGGAAACGTAGCTTCATGCAACTTCAGCCCATTATGTTAATTACTGGCTACACAATGCAACCTGATGATAATAACATCAACTTGGCACACGGGAATTAAGCCGACCCGAACAAGAGAAGAAAAACAGCGATCTCTTTGAACTGTTCAGTAGTGAGCTTAATGTGTTGTTGCTAATGAAAATGCAAACATGAACGTGCGATGCATTGCAGGATGAACGTGGGATGCTAATGAAGCAATACGAACATTTACTTATTAAGTGGAGCGGCCTTGTTCTTTGCATCACATTACAAATTGAGAGTCTGCGTTCGTTTTCGTGCTAGATGATCCGGGGGTATGTTACTTAGATGGGGAAGGGATTTTCTTTTATAAATATCGTTTTAACACTAGTTAAAGGGCGGCCTTATTCAAATCCCTGTAAGGGATCACAACAATAACTATAGTAACAATTAGAACAAAACAGAAAGTTTGCATGGTGTAAAAACGCCTTTTATTTTCCCTTATTAGGCAGGCATTTTCTCTCGCCGTTAACTTGTTTCATTTGGTAACCATCCCCGTGTCTGTTTGCTTAACAATTTCCTCCTTCCAGACAGCGATGCTGTGAGGATTTTCTACCACTTTATTCTCCTGGCACTTTGTATTCGCCGTCACGTCTGAGATGCACGGCAATACTCGTAATTATGTTCAGTCACGTGTGAGTGTTATCTCGCACTCTGTCCGTTTATATATTCAGATGCGTTTGCACCTCCCGTGTTGACTTGCAAACAATGATATGGTTGTTCTTCGGTGGATTATGTATTTTGAGAGATGGATGTACACCACGTCGAGAGATTTATTACCGGCGTAACAGCCGCGTGACACTGCATTATCGTCACATTTCGTGAGAGACTGAACTCAACACTAGTATCATCTCGGCTCGGTCGTCGTAAATGAAGGTGATTCACGGGTATTGAGTGAAGCTGTGATTGATGTACAATACAAATGCCGGCGTTTTCTTAAAACTAAAGCGGAAATTTGCTCTTACAAAATTGGTCTTTCTTGAGTTCTTCTGCGCAAGTAAGTAGTGTCATGAATCAGTAATGGTGAGTGAATTTAGGATAAACGTAGACTTTACGTGTTAAAAAAAATATTAAAGATAAAAAACTTATCATTGTAGCGTCTTTACGGAATCATTTTTCTTTGCATTTTTGTCAACCTCAGATCGCAGGTGTACAATAAAGTAGTCAGGGTGTAGTAATGACGCCCAGATATTGATGGCCATTCGATAAAATGGGAAGATCGTAAGTGCCGCATGCTTCGGAGTTACTTGATAACTGTCCCAGAAGTGTACCTCTTTTATGAGTTGAAAGAAAATTTAAAATCCAGAAATAAGTATAAAATAACTATGTTAACTAACATAGGAATGATTGCCTTCTGGGAATAGGGTAAGGAAGAAAATGTTTTGAATATAATGAATGGCTATTAGCTCGCTGAATAAAGCAAAACAAATAATTGAGCACGGAGACGATTTCATAAGAAATTTTAATCTGAGTTTGTTCATGTTTTTATGTCTTTTTATATCATCAGAATCTTGAGAACAGTGAAATTAAATATGATGAGATCGCTGCTCAAAAGGTAAAAAGAAAAAAAGATTGAGTTATCTTTATTTCTCAAAACAGGTGATGAGGAAAGCCCTAGAACATTTATGTAAACTGAAGTTAATAGCTTCCTTTCCCTCGAGAGAATGTCTGGAAAAGATAGGAACCTCTTTTTCCCTCGAGAATGTGACTGGGCCTAAGAACTTCTTTTCCCTGGAGAGCACGACTGGAAAAATTCAGCTTCCTTTCTCTGGAGAGCATGACTGGAAAAATTAGCATTTTTTCACTTGAGAGCATGGCTGGAATAGTTAGGTTCCTTTCTCTGGAGAGCATGACTGGAATTAGGAGCTTTTTTTCCCTTGAGGGCATGGCTGGAAAAGATAAACACTTCCTTTCCCTCGAGAGAATGTCTGGAAAAGTTAGGAGCCTCCTATCCTTCGAGAACGTGACTGGAAAAGATAAGAGCCTCTTTTTCCCCTCGAGATTGCGACTGGAACTAAGAACTTCTTTTCCCTCGAGAGCATGAATGGAAAAATCCAGCTTTTTTTTCTCTGGAGAGCAAGACTGGAAAAATTAGGAGCTTCTTTTCCCTTGAGAGCATGGCTGGAAAAGATAAACACTTCCTTTTTCTCGAGAGCCTACTTGGAAAAGTTGAGAACTTCCTTTCCCTCGGGAGCATGACGAAAATTCTGGAGCTCCCTTTCCCTCGAGAACATGGCTGGGAAAGGCTAAAAGTTTCCTTTCCCTCGAGAGCATACTTGGAAAAGTTAGTAATTTCCATTCCCTCGAGAGCGTGGCTGGGAAAGTTAGGATCTTCCTTTCCCTAGAGAGCATTCTTATTAAATGTTCGTCCCCTGTGTGCGGTGTACAATGGCACTCCTAGCAGTAGAAATCTCTACTTGTGTATACTCTGCCTGGAAGTTATGTATTCAGAAAAGGATTTATAGCTATAGCTGCTTGAAGTATAATAGTACAGACAGGCGAATTAACTGCCGAAGAGATTTTAATCATTCTTTACTTGTGAGCAAAGAAATAACTGTTGTGGGGTTTTCAAAAGAACTGCTGAACGCGAAACGACCAAGAAAAGTAGTATTCGGTAGCAGCGTGAGACGTATTCCCACATAATTTAATATTTTCTTTTTCTAAGGAAAAATAAAACAGAAAAATATTTTATTAAAGGGCAACGTATTAAGATACTCTGAATCGCTGTTAAACACCAGTACCGTCATTTTTATAATCCATAATCGAAAATTAAATTAAATGCAATCATAGGATATTGTAGCTTAAGAAGTCTGATAAAAACTTTTTGATTAAATGGCCTTCTTAATCCATTTATGACGAAGGTGACTGTGATAAATGGTCTGATACACTCTGAGAATATTCTAGTACTGCAATACTCTAGAACGCTATGCTCTGGAAGGGAGGATCAATTTTCCCACACTTATCATTTTGAAACTGTTTTCAAAGTACTAGAAAATACTACATTGCTTAGAGGGCATCTCCGCACGTAGAAATACATTCCGAAGTACCAGACAGCGGCACAGTATTGTCTAGTTCCGGCGTCGTCATCTAGAAATCATATTTTGAAACACTGGTTAGTCTTGCATTGTCTAGAAAAGGGAACCATGTCCTCCCGCGAGTATCATCTTGAAGTGTTTACTTCAACGACATATGAAACCATGGAATTTTCTCTTTAAATTACTGCAGTGAGTCTTGGGTCATTAATCAATGTCAAGAGAAACCTTTACTTAATAAAACCCAAAACTATCTGGACCCCAATTTTTAATGCTATTATGGTGTTCTATCAAAAGGCTATCATTCCATGAGAGTGGTGGGAACTTCTCTGCTAAGATATCGGGACAGAGAACCATTTTACTGAGGAAAATAAATCATATTTGCGTGAAGTACCAGGAGTCATATCAGTTTATCAAACTGCACTGCTGTGTCTCAGGGTTGAGCTGGATTTTGGGGTTGCGGGTGGGGCTGGGTAACCTCCTTGGGGTTCGGTAACTTCCTGGGGGTAGGAGGGTTGCGAAGTACTTGAATGGGAGGTGGGGAGGGTGGTAGGGAGGCGTGTATTTGTCTATGACGGCGGTTTTTCAGAGCCGCTGATAAATCATCAGTATAGCCCTGATTTATTGCCGGCCGCTGACCGCCACGGCGCATGCGCTCTCCTCCGTCAACACTATACATGTGAATTGTATAGCAGAAGGCGGTTGCTCGTCGATGTGTCATTACCTTATTAACATTTAGATGTGATTTATGAGTCTTGGCAAGACTTCCCATAAATCACCGGGTGATTGACAGATGTTCTTTGAGAACCCCCTGGGAGGCTTAATGGGGTTATAGATGGCTTGAAAGGTCAGTGGAAAGGAAGATATCTTTAAATCTCCTTGTTCAGCCTCTCTCTCTCTCTCTCTCTCTCTCTCTCTCTCTCTCTCTCTTTTAAGGGATTTAAAAAACGTAGTCTGGGAGATATCTTGGACATTTGGGAGACATCCGAGGAAGCTTTAATTCAAAACTTATTTTAAGGAAGAATTAAAATTTTGATGTAAAAATTACATAAATTTATATGAGTTTTGATTTGCAATTGCACTCCAGCTCACTGCAGTGTTAATTATAACAACTTTACTACGAAGATCTAAGGTTACGTTAAACAATTCACCCAAAGACCACTAGGAAGAGAGAGAGAGAGAGAGAGAGAGAGAGAGAGAGAGAGAGAGAGAGAGAGAGAGAGAGAGAGAGCATGACTCAAAGGTAGAGGACAGACAATTAAAATTGGGGGAGGGGTGAGATAAAGAGCGAGATCTGAGTGTAAAAACAGAAAATGTTGAGAGATATCTGATAAATGGTCTCATCCCGCTAAGGAATAATATGACCTTGTCCAGGCCTTTCCTTTTTTTATTGCGTTATGGTGATATATACCTTAACGAAGGACAGATCATCCACCCCTTTGCGTCATACTCTCTCTCTCTCTCTCTCTCTCTCTCTCTCTCTCTCTCTCTCTCTCTCCTAATGGTCTTTGGTTGAATTGTTTAACGTAACCTCAGATCTTGGTAGGATAGTTATTATAACTAATACTGTAGTGAGCTGGAATGCAATTGCAAATCAAAACCCATGTAATCGGTATCTACTCATGCAAAATAGAGTATGTAATTGTTACGTCAAGATTTGAATTTCTCCTTAATATAAGTTTTGAATTGAATCTTCCTCGGATGTCTCCCAAACGTCCAAAGTATTTCCCAGACTACCTTTTTTAAATCCTGGAGTAATTAGCATTCTTCAAATATGTCAGGTTTTCAAGAATTCCTTCGTGGTTTTATCTAAGTCTACCTGTTAATTGAAATAACCGTTTGGTGGTCCACTGTGAAAAAAGTTGGGCTAGATTTTCTCCCCAAGGATGAAAAAATGTTGGAATGAATCTGCGAAAAAGTATTTCTATATTCAGTACTACAGTTGAAACGACAGTAATAATCATCTTTAGGCTAAATGAAAAGCTCGGACTCTTATGGAAATTCTCATATCTAGCAAAAAGAAATGAAAGAAAATTTGAAAGCCTTGATTTCAAAGATACTGTGGAAGGAGATAAGTTTGACAGTAGATTTTTGAAACCTGGACTGATTTGGGAACTCGGAATCTCAATCGTGAAGGAAAGACAGACTTAAAATGGATTGAAGTGTCTTGACTTTAAATGTTTTGGTAGTAAAAGAGCCTGTCCTAGGATCTCTCTTCTATCTAGAAAAGGAAATAAAATGCGTAAAATTTCCTCATTTAAAGGTGCTGTGAGAAAAAATTAGCTGTGAGCTTGAGGAAAAAGCTTAGTATGTCTCAGTGACTTATTTGCTTTCCAGCTGAATGAAGGGAAGCATTTAAATTTCAACTAACATTCCCTGGAATAGTCTCTCAAACTTGAGTGACTGCCTCTTGAGTTTGTTTCAGGTATAATGAAAGATGATATTTTAACATTTCGGTTCGTATATGTTGTATGGAGTGGTCTTCGTGCATTATTATTAAAATCTAGGATATCATGATAATAATAATAATAATAATAATAATAATAATAATAATAATAATAATAATAATAATAATAATTCAGCTATTACTGCCTACTACAATGGTGGCAGGTAGTATTATTATTGTCGTCTTGGAATGTTGTGATTAGAAGAAATTAGCTGCTATGTAAACACCATTATTATATTAATATTTGATATTCCATTCTCCTTTATGCCCATTTAAAATTGCTGTGCAAAATCCAGTAGTAAAACACTTGGGTCATAATTTTGTACAGGTATTTCCTTTTTCTAAAATGGGGCTTTTAATCTTAGGTACAGCACGTTCGTTTAGAGTGTAACCTGAGACGATGATTGTGCACGGAACCAGAAGCAGTACTTAGAAGCGGCTGGTAACCCAGCTGCAGAGTTTAACAAATTTCATTTTTCTTTTCTTCATTGTCTTTCTTTAAATCTTCAGCTGAAAACCCTCATGGACAGAGTCAACAGATTATAAACCCAAGACGGCTCCAAAGGGAAATGAGCCTGCAGAGAAAGACAGGTTATAGGTAGTAAATAAGTAAATATGGGAGGATAGGAAATCACATCGACCCACCTGAATTCAGAAGACGCCAGCAGAGAGCAGGCACGAATTTGCACCTCGTTTAAACATGTATTCACTATTTACTAATAACTTTCATAAATTATTCAGCTTTATTAACTGTCTTATTACTCTCCTTTTGCATAAAGATCTTGACCAAAGAAGTAAAAAATGCGCCGGAGTTTCTTCGGCGAAATCGAATTTTCTGTACAGCCGCTGCAGCGTATAATCAAGGTCACCGACAATAGATCTATCTTTCGGTGGTCTCGGTATAATGCTGTATGACCCGCGGGTCGTGAAACTTTAACCAAGGCCCGGTGGTGGCCTATCCTATATCGTTGCCAGAAGCATGGGTTATGACTAATTTTAACCTTACATAAAATCAAAACTACTGAGGCTAGATGGCTGTAATTCGGTATGTATGATGATTGGAGAGTGGATGATCAACTTACGAATTTGCAGCCCTCAAGCCTCTGTAGTTGTTAAGATCTGAGGGCGGACAGAAAAAGTGCGGACAGAAAAACTGCAGACAGAATAAAGTGCGGACGGACAGACAAAGCTGATACAATAGTTTTCTTTTTTTTTCTTTTACAGAAAACTAAAACCAAGAAGCAAAGACGCCCACAGGGGATTTATTCCTGGGAGTCACTTATCACGGCTGGCGTTTAATGAATTTTTCTATTACGAAACTATTAAGGTGAGAACACTGTAGAATTTGGTCGCTTACGTTCCATTATTGCAACCACACACCGCTATAAATCCGAGGCAAAGAGATATCCTCTCCTGAAAATTTGTCAAGCGTAAAGTAGATTTCTATCATCTATCCAACAACTTTCCAGCAGCCCGTCTACTGAAGGAAACTGGCTAATCTAATTTTAATCGCTTCGTGATGTAATCGTGAGAATTTCAAAGCTATTTTGTTGTTATTGTTATAAAGTACTGCGAGTTTTTTTTTTAAGCTAAAGTCATTCTAGGAAAGCCACTGTTGTTATTTAGCAACTTTACTTAAAAGGCCTTTATCGCAGCATGATGCCTCGAAAAGAAACAATTACTGATAACATACAGAAAAATGTTGCTTGATTTGAACGGATGCTATTATTTTATGACTCCTAAGTACAGGGCTCGACAGTACAAGCAGTTGTATATTTCAGAGCCAATTAGCCAAAACATATGAAATGTTTGATTATTAGAAGTGGGAAAATACCACATTATCATTTAAAAAAAAAATATTCTAATTTGTTTGCGATTGCTTTTTTTGTTTTCAACTCAAGGTTGACTCCACGCTTACTGAGACTCGGCACGATTAAAGCATCTGGAGACAAGATGGATATTTACTGTACTTCTTTTACAAAAGGTGCAAAACTTTAACGGGCATTTCTAACTCTTCGGTTTTAGATATCAGTGAATCTAGTGAATAGTATAGCGCATAGTTTTTCGTGATCTGTTTGATTTAAAAACTTTATGAAGAATTGTTGTAGCACTGAATGATTTTTTTTTTTTTTTTTGCTTATCTTTTGAATGCGTTCTTTCCCATTATTTTCAATTGCGTGATACTCTGCAATCATTCTTGTTATTTTGATATACATCTCTGTCAATGCTCAATATACAATTTTACTGTAAAATCGCGACCTGATTTTTCTCGAGGATTTTATGGCGCACTTTTGAAATCTCCGTTGTTTACATAATGAACGTTGATTAAGCGTAATAGTTATAAAAGCAACAACATTGGCGGTTAAGAATACCTTTTTAAAGTCGTCATTGCACGACTGTCGTGCTAATTCAGTGATCTGGATATACCTTACAAGCCACCAATGATCATACTCAAGCAGCTATATAGAATTCAAGTTTTCATATTTCATTTTTCCTTCTTTTGATTGTAATAGTACTTAGAATGATTTTATTTTGTATTTTATAACATAACCGTCGAAACTGTTTATAACATTATCATCGAAATTGTTTTTAACATCATCATCGAAATTGTTTATGTCATCACCGGCGAAATTGTTTATAACATCATCGTCGAAATTATTTATAACATCGCAGTCTAAATTGTTTATAAAATCATCATCGAAATTGTTACAACATCACTGTCGACATTGTTTATAACGTCACAGTCAAAATTGTTTATAACATCGCAGTAGAAATTGTTTATGACATCATCGTTGAAGCCGTTTATAACATCACCATCGAAATTGTGTATGACATCACAGTAGAAATTGTTCATGACAACACCATTGAAATTGTTTATAACATCATCGCAATTGTTTATAACATCACAGTCGAAATTGTTTATAACGTCAGCGTCGAAATTGTTTATAACATCACCGTTGAAATTGTTTTATAAAATCATCGAAATTGTTTATGGCATCTCCGTCGAAATTGTTTATAACATCACCATCGAAACTGTTTATAACATCATTGTTTATAACATCACCATCGAAATTGTTTATAAAATCACCGCCGAAACTGTTTATAACATCACCATCGAAACTGTTTGTAACATCATCGTCGAAAATGTTTATAACATCACTGTCTAAATTGCTTATAACATCACCGTCGAAACTGTTTATAACATCACCGTCGAAATTGTTTATAACATCATTATCGAAATTGTTTATAATATCACCGTCGAAAATGTTTGTAACATCACCATTGAAATTGTTTATAACATCACCATCGAAGTTGTTTATAACATCACCATCGAAATTGTTTATAACATCACCATCGAAGTTGTGTATAACATCACCGTCGAAATGGTTTATAACATCTTGAGCATTGACAGAGATGTATATCAAAATAACAAGAATGATTGCAGAGTATCACGCAATTGAAAATAATGGGAAAGAACGCATTCAAAAGATAAGAAAGTCCCCCCAAAAAAATCATTCAGTGCTACAGTAATTCTTCATAAATTTTTTAAATCAAACAGATTACGAAAAACTGTGCTATACTATTCACTAGATTCACTGATATCTAAAACCGAAATTGTTTATAACATCACTGTCGAAATTGTTTTATAACATCACCGTCGAATCAGCTTCATCCAGCTTCCGCTATTAGGAGTAAAGGCGACACACGGTGTTTGCCTCCACGAAGCGCGAGGACGCCAACCGATCCCCATCAATCTCGCCAAATCACAGTCTGCGCCTTATGCCTCCGGTGCGAGGAGCCAGGAGACGCGTCTTCGATTATAACCTGACTTCAAGTAGCGACCTCTTAACCTTCCCCGTCAGTTCTCGAAGGAGAAACCGTAATTATTGGAGGGGGGGGGGTATTTATAATGCAGTTCGGCCGGTCTTCTATCGCCGAGTAATCTATCCTTGCCTTTGTGTGGCCAGCCTCGATCAGCGGACGGAATTTGACAGTGTGTTAAAGATCGTGTACCCCGAGACTGCATCGCGCGATCTTTTTCTCTCTGAGAGGGTGTCGCCCTTCCTCTCTCTCTCTCTCTCTCTCTCTCTCTCTCTCTTTTGTTTTTCCTCATCAGCCTGTAATCTTCGCCCTTTTCTTGTTACTGCTTCCCGCAGCATCTGTTCGTTTTACTTTGTATTACTTCTATCCTTTGCCATTCTTCTTTAATCTTTTTAATGATTCTCCTCCTCCTCCTTCTCTTTTGGTTCTTGAATCTTGGTGAATCTTTCACTGATTGGATCACTCTTGCATCCCGTGTTTTGCCTGATTATTCGCTGTTCTTCAGATATGTTTTTTAGGGTTAACTTTTAACTTCTCAGTTTGTTTTCATTACTATTGCATCTCAACACAAGACGAGCCTGTAGCTTTTCTTAATGCAAAGGAAAAAAAAATTCTTTATTTAAAATCTGTATGCAAACCGTTTTCTGTTTTTATTTAAATGTGCACATTTTTTAATGGAATTAACGAAGCTTTGTTTGTGAAAGATTCAAGTAATTATTAATTCATTTTCTGTTTATTGTTTATTTACGTCAGCTGAGTACCTTATGAAATGAGTTACAACCATTTTTTTTTTCAAGCATCAGTATGATATTTTGTTCATCGAAAAATGGTAAGGAATTTACTCGGTAATACTCATCAAACGTCTTTCAAATGTTTGCAAACACAAGGGAATTTTTTTTTTTTTTTTTTTTTTTTTTAAGATTTCCGGCTCTAGATAACGAGCTTTGTGTTTGCTTCCTTTTTTTACTAAAAAAGCGAAGTAGATTATTAAAGTCTAGAACTGGCTTTTTTTTCCCATTGGCCTCAACGAGTTTCTCCCAGACTAGTTCTTAAATTCTGGGTTAGTCTTTGAATGGGCTTCCCTCTTCCTGTTTGATTCTGTCTCCGAGACTGGTTCTGTTTTGCAGTCTGATTTATATCAGTGATTCAGTCTTCCACAGTTGCTTTGTATTTTAACCTTTGTCTTCTAGTCTGGGTTTATCTTTCAGTATGCATCAGTCTCCCAGTTTGTTGCAGTCTTTCTGTTTGGTTTAGTTTTCCAGGTTTTTCAAACTTCCAGCCTGGTTCAGTCTTCAAGCTGGTTCTCAGTACATTACAGTTTAAAATGAATTCCCTTCATTTTATTTCATATCTTTTGTTCAGTCATGTATGTATGTGTATATTATGTATACCTTGCTTTTCTTTTAACTCAGTACCTTTGGAATGGACAAACAGTTAGTCCCAAATTTTTTTTTTTCGTACAAAGACAAAAAAGAGACCGTCATCCAAGGGAGAGGTAGGAAATTAAACAAAGGCTGATGGAATGGAGCACTCTCCTATCCCGTTTGCATAGTTGCATAAAATGATCAAGGAAAAATAATGCCAATATCTGTCAGTCAGGAGCACCTGGGTAGATGACGTTCCGTGCTAAGTATTATATTCAGTCTCAATTATCCATCGACACTGTATGTTAAGTAAAATATGTATCGGGCGTTAGGTCTTTTTTTTTCTTTATTTCATGCATATATTAACATATTATCCCACCCAACGCTAACTTAAAAGCCTAGGGTACAAGTAATATTGGCTGTGGGAAGGAGGATCTTCAGTTTTGAGCTCTTACGCACCAGGCAGGGCATCGTGTGTGCCAGTCGTCCTTAGTAAAAATGGTGTTCCTCAGGGGAGTATTCGACCACCCTCTGAGTGAAGACTGGACCCAATCCATCACTCCCTTATAATTACCGGAAAAATCATACAACATGCCCGTGATAACTGAAGATGGAGTATTGTAATTAAGTATTAAATAATAATATAGAAATTATCTCATCTGAGCTCCATAAATCCTTAAAAGCTATAATTTCGGGAGATTTCCATAGTCCTGATAAAGCCCGGGGATATTATTACGATGGTGTTTCGAAGGAACCATTTATTGCTTTCACAAGGCTCATTTTGCGAGCAAACTACCGGTACCATTTTCTAATCAATTTGATAGAGCTTCAGAAATTCCTGTTCTGCAGCTCGAGTCCATAGCTAATCAGGCAGAGTTTGTATCAAGTTCTTGGTTTGCTTGTACGTTTTTCTCGTGTGTTTTGTTTTTTATTAACTTTATTGCAAATGCCTCTCCTCTTTGTAAACACAGACTTCTATAAGAACTCATACTTAACCAGTAAATTCTTTTTCACTAACTTCCAGTAAACTATTTAAACAGTATGATGTATGTGCTCAAGATTGATTTTTGCTTGCAATTACAGAGCTGTCTTGCATTATTGACATAAAGTTCTATTTATCTAAATAAAGGTTTCCTTCCTTTGCAGGTATGTGTGAGGTCAGAATTCAACATTATCGCCACTCGTGTAAGTAAGAAATCAATTTATATTTACCTAATTTGGACGTCTTTGGTTTTTTGCATATATCGTTTTTCGCTTTGCTTATCGTTCTGCGTTTCCTTGCTCCGTTGAAATTCGATGGTCTCAAAGGTTTAGGAATGTTAACAAACACTCGGTAGCGTGGTCATAATTTGTTTGTTTGTGTAAAATCACTTGCAAAGTGTTTGCCAGTAGGTTTTAACTATATTTGCTCTGTGCAGTCCACTTGAACCCTTTGTTTGGAGATGGCCGAACAATAATTCATCCGACAAAAATTTTCATGTGATGCGTGTAATATTGGTGGTAATAGTTTTTTATCTTTTTGTCCCGGTGTGGAATGTTAGACTTCTAGCCACTTGCCTTACACATTATTTAAGAATTTGCAGCAACAGGTCTTAGTTTCAGAGTATTTTTTTTAAAGGTAATCACGTTCGATATCAATATTTGTGGTCTCTTTGAACTCCAGAGTTGCATCAGAGGTAGTTTACTGCTTCAGACAAGTGTCTAGTTGCAAACAGGTGTTTTCAGATTTGAGATCTCTTGCGTCAGTCTTTCTCTTGAGCGTATCTGTGTCTAAAGGCAACAAGTAAAAAATGTGCCGAAGTTTTTTCCGCCAATCGAGTTTTCTGTACAGCCGCTACACCATATAATCAAGGCCACCAAAAATAGATCTATCTTTCGGTCTTGGGATAATGCTGTTTGAGCCGCGACCCATGAAACTTCAAACACGGGCCGGTGGTGGCCTGTCCTATATCGTTACCAGAAGCACGATTATGGCTGACTTTAACCTTAAGTAAAATAAAAACTACTGAGGCTAGAGGGCTGCAATTTGGTATGTTTGATGATTGGAAGCTGGATGATCAACATACCAATTTGCAACCCTCTAGCCCAGTAGTTTTTAAGATATGAGGGCGGGCAGAAAAAGTGCGGACGGACAGACAAAGTCAGCACAATAGTTTTTACAGAAAACTAAAAAGCAAACCAATCAAGTACATGCAAGATGAGTGGATTCTCTCTTTTACACGTGCAAAAACGTTCAGTTGTTTTTATATGAAATGCAGTATCATATAAAGTCAAGGATAGAATCCTTTTTGGAATAAAAAGTGGATATATTTCTTCGCAAGATTTCCCAGTCCATTGCAGTGCTCTGAAACGACCCAAGTCACAGTTTTCATTTTCCATAGACAAGACACTTTGATCTCAACAGTATTATTGAGAAAATTAGTTAAGAAGCTCAGTGGTCAGAAAGAAAAGAATTATTATAAATGAAATTGAGAAATCCAGCAGATTCGATACACAAGACAATATTATTTCAAGACATGCTGTAATCTTTTCATCAAGAAAAGTCTTTCGTTCATTCCATTGGTTCATGTCCCTCATGAAGGTCTGTTGCATGTGTCAACAATTATTAAATGTTTGAAAGGTAACCTTTCTCTTGTATCCGAGCGTATGACCCGCATAATGGTAAAAGTTAATCATAAAATTGGTATTCAGGAAGCATAAAATTCAACATATCTTATAATTTACAAACTTTTTTTCCCTACTCTGGCATGAAGACCGAAGACGATTATATATATTACGGTCGCACGGTTGTTCCTCATTAGACGCACTTCATTATTTTAATGTGAACTGGAAGACCTTGACAGTACAGTATGGGCTGTATTTTAGATCCCCTTAATTTCAAAGAATTAAAGAATTGTCCTGGCAGATTCTGTTTATGAAAGTGACTGATCATTTTTCCTTCGGTGCTTGTCATTTCGTAATGAAGAAATGTTATACCTGATTTCCTTTATATAAGGAAATACCCACCTCTTTTGATTGATTAAGTTAGTCTGTCTGTCCTGATAATATAAGTGAATGTATTCAGAATATTAATTGTTAATTTTAACAGTATTATTTTAATTCGTCATCATTAGTTCCATAATCCATAAGACAGTGACTCACTGTTAAATATTTCACAATAATATGTTGACCTACGCACACGGGATGGTCTTCAGAGGTGTGGATTAGTATGGGCAGGACCTACTAATATTGCATAGAAGTAGGTCAAGACGCATTAATAATTTTAGCCAATGGAGCCGTGTACTTACCAAAGATGAATTTCTGCTTAGGCTAAGTCAAAAGTGAAAACTGTGCTATTTCAAGTTAATATTCAGAATTGTACGAAAAACAATACGATTTACAATTTAGAATAAAGTTGATTTAGGAGTGAATTAATTTGCATGTAACATTTAGAACCTCTTTAAGATGAAATTAATGACATGAGTGTAAATATAGGAATTATCTACATAAAAAACTGGACCAGAAAAAATTGAAGAAGAGTGCTTTAAATGGCCAAGTTGACTCTGTAGTAGACTTAATTACACAGAAAGTTAGACAAAATGAAGTTAGAATCTGACCTCCTAAAATGCCTGGGTCTTATAAATCTATGCCTAATGCTCTCTCTCTCTCTCTCTCTCTCTCTCTCTCTCTCTCTCTCTCTCTCTCTCTCTCTCTCTCTCTCTCTCTCTCTCTCTCTCTCTTTAAATGAGTGTAGAATTGAAAAGTTGAGCCGAGGTTCAAGGAAATAAAATATCCAGTCGAGTTTCGTATGCTTTTGTTGGGAACTGTACCATGGTACTAGCATTTTTAATTTATTTGCAGTTAAGTGTTTGAACGACTCCATTTTTTAAACTTATATTTGTTTTATTTGTCTTGCGGGACTCGCCGTTTTATTTGTCTTGCGGGACTCGCCATTACTCACCCACGATATCGACCACATCATTACGCAACTGAGTTCGTCATTGCACCCCTAGAAAGTATACACAAGGGAACCCCATAGTTTTGTTCCATTCATACTCGAAAGGAGTCTCGTCAAACTCCAACAGTCTGTGCTTCACTTTTCGGCACATAGAAAACGGATCAGCAAACACGGGAGTGTAAAACGAACGCGCCTCAATGACTCCCTTGGAAGATCGTCCGTTTCTTCACGGGTTGTTTAATAAAGTTTTCTTTTCGCATATTTGATCTGCAGGTCGGAACGCAGTCGCTGGTCACATTGCTCAAACACTCAGGAGCACGAAGTTACCAGTGCAGCTCTCCCAAGTGTATTAATTACAAATTTGTTTCTGCTCGCTTGTTAAACGCCAAGAAACCGTTAAAAAGAACGGGTTTTTCTTTTTCTTTTTTTTTTCTTTTGATCCTTGTCGATGCTTTTAGGCCAGGTCGTATTAACTTTGCGACAAAAGATTCTTTAAATGCTGTGGTAAATCTTGTTTAAGCAATTTTCTCTTATGAGAAGCAGCTTTTTGAAAATATTTCCGCTGATATATGCATGAGATACATTGCTTAAAAGGCAGCGGCTCAATATAATAGTGTTTTAAATTGCAATTTGCACGCAATATTATTTACCAGAGACTGAAATGTCGTGCAACATTCATCTATATAGTCCTTCTCAACAAGGAATTTTTATTAGGGGATTAATGCAAACCTTGAAAAGCCTAATTGGTAATATTCAAGTCCCCATTCTTATTCAGTTGACGCTAAGATCGCACCATTAAAATTTGAACTGATGTTTCATGTGATAATAATAACCTGGAATTAATTGGTACTTGAACTGACGAAACGCCAATCATTCATTCAGTTTTATCGTCTCTTAGTATTTGTATATATTCACAAAGCAGCTAAAAAGGCTGTGTAAGTTTACTACACAAGAGATTCGTCCCTGTTTCAAAATTAAGTTAAAAATGTGGCATTTATTGTGTTCATTCTCTTTTCTTTTGACCGATCCCGTGGTAGAATGCATGTATTAGTTGTTTTGATGCACACTTCAAATTGCATACACTCACATCTAAGTTACCGTTTCACGTAATGCACATTTCTTAAGTTAATGCTTCATGTAACACTTTTGCTAAGTTACAGTTTCATGTAACTCGTGCATAGATACATGTTGCTAAATTTCAGTTTCGTGTAAGGCACATTCCTACATGTACTTACAAAGTTATAATTTCATGATGAAATTACATATTTGCATTTACAGTTTTATGTATCAATAACTTTTTTTCACAGTTTCATAGAACAGACTCACACATTTGCTAATTTACTTTATTACGTAACGCATACATAAGCTCACACATTTGCTTAGTTACCTCAGTAGAACGCTTAAATACCCCTTGCTATATGTTAAGTCTTGCGTCTGATAGCTGTGTCTGAATATGTAAGATGTACAATCTTCTCAATAACTTCTTTATGATTGTCATTATTCTACCAACTCAGAGGAGTAATACACATCATTGCACGGCTTCTTTACCTCTGTCGCCAAGCTTCGGAAAGCTCTTCGTATATCCGTGTTCCTTGGCTGCTAATTTTTTCATCCTTTTTGGGGAAGGCGGGGTATTTCGCTTCCCCTGAGGTTAGAACCCACTCTTACCTTTCCTCTTTTTTCTGAACCTAGGCTATATAAGGTTCCTAGTCTCATTGGTGAGTACATTGTAAAATATTACTTCATTAGGATCAGTGAATATAACAGAGCAGAACATGGTTGACTGATTGGTTGATTTACACTGGCAATCTTTCAACCAACAGAAACGAAGAATTTATGGAGTCAGCACCCATTGGATATCTAATTGGGTAAATCCTTTCAGTTTAAAGATGTTCAAAGGACTCTGAAGGAAAGTCAAACAAGGCCATGAGGCCAGTGGCAGTGAAGGCTCTTGCAGATCCTTAGAGTCCTCACTTGGTAGGAAATTCCGGAACAGAGAGAGGATCTCAACTGACAACAAACACTTTCCTTTTCTTTTTTTTCAAGGTGGTTGGTAAAGCGGTCGACTTTGGCAGAGAACTGATTTGCTTGTGGTGTTGGCTACTGATTCGACTTAATTTTGAATAATTTTCCTTATGTAAATAATAATAAAACTTTTACATGTTAGCTGTTAGGAATTATAAGTTGATAAAGGTTATTCGTGTCATATTCTGTTGATTCTTCTTGAGCAATTCATCTGTACACTCAATCGAAAAACATTGGGTTTTACCACTGAAAATTTTTTCAAGCGTGATTTAAATCTTCAATCTTGGATAAGAATTCAGTCATGATAGTTACCATAATTCAATTCTTTTTGTTCTTAACAAAATCTAGTTTCTTCTTCTGAACTCAACACTCAGTTCTTCTATCGTTTCTAAAAGATATTGATAAAATTTTGTCCTTTCTCAAGTCCGGCAGTGTTTGTGTACGAGCCACATTTTTAGTGGCATGTTTTCAAAATTCAAATCATCGTTGTTAGAATCTAAAAGTCAGTATTTATGCAAGAAAAACATTATTAATTTTCTTACCTTTTTGAGGATCTCTTGTCAGGTAAATCCCATTCCGATACAGATAATGCCCTGTTTTAACGAGTGATGCTGCTAAATAAAACAGATTTCTATGTCGACGTAAAATGGTCTAGTTTGCTCTATTTGAGATTACTGTAACGTTGATAGGTTAATCATGTATACTGCTTTGTATTTTAAATTGTGTCTTCTACTTTTCTACAAAGAAAGAAAAAGGAAATTAGGAATCAAGGAAGTATAATATGATGAAACAAATATAACACATTTAGATAATCGTCTTTTAAGGAAAACCTTAGCAGTCTTCTCGCTTTGGTGCGGGAATGTCTTGGCGTGGCGCATGAGGAAACTGAAGTCTATTGACACCAAACAAAAGAGAAATCCCTCCCAAAAAGTGCTGTGCCAACAAGACGAAGACTACTTCGGCGGGAGGTCGGACGGTATCTCCGTCAGCTCTCTTGGCTTCCAGTGTTCTTTTCATCGCTGACCTAACACTGTATAGCTTCAGAAGTCGAGAGTTTGAAGACCTCTCCATCGACCGTCCTTTTCCGGACCTTCTTTTCTTTGCTGACCGTTTGTTGCCTGACACCAGAACCTGCAACTTCGGGTATCTGGAGAGTCCTCCAGGAGAGCTTACCTGCTTGTAGTAACTAGTTGGATTGCCCGGTAGTTTTGTGTAATGCATTCTTGCTTTGACTTTTCTCATTCTCATTTAATCGGTTCTCGCTTTATGAAAATTCTCTCTCTCTCTCTCTCTCTCTCTCTCTCTCTCTCTCTCTCTCTGTTTTATTACTTTACTCGGATGCAAGTTTCAGTCACCCGGAATGCTCATCGTGCCTCATTGTGACATTGTTGTTCACGCCGTGTTCCTGAAGTTCGTGGCAAATTTCGGTAACTAGCGCGCCCCCACCCCCCCTCCCCCACCGTCCTCCCACTTTTTTTTTTCCACACCTTCCTCTTATCGGATCATTGGGTAAGTGATGCGAGAGGCTTCAGGCAGTAACTGTTTACTATAAGCCTTCATTTTTGGAATGAAGTTGCAAGCCCCATGTCCCTGGCCACACAGCTGGGTATTGAGTCTTTAATATGCAAATGGCGTCTGCCATTCATTGGTGCAATACTATTTCACCTTACTGATCGAGGGGCGACGAACGTTGATCAAATTCCACGCTAGTGATATGTCAGTGTCATATTTCCTTAACCCGTATCTTCCCTTTATACTTACCAAAAATTTTTTTTCTTCATCTACCGTCGTCTCTCCAATCTCTTTATCTTAACTTTACATTTATAAAGTATCTTCACTTTACATTTATAAAGTTTAAGTGCCCCCTTCATAACCTCTCTTTTCACTTTATACTTACCTCCTTAACCCGGAATCCAGTGTGTTTTTCTTTCTGCTTATGAGACTTTAGTGAATTCCTCGAGGAGGTGTCACAACATCATATTCCAACTTTGGAAGAAGCTTTTCTGAACTATGTCGGTGTTGACTTGTGTCTTTCTTTATGTTTGGTCTTGGTTTACATCAGAATATGCTTTGTAATTTGTACCAGTAATGGTATTCGTTTCCCGTGTGTGTTTTTACGAGCGTGTGACGTCAGCCATGATTTCATGTAGTTCTGTGATGTTTATGTTTGCTATATTTTATTATCGTATGGGAATGACGTAATTCATTATTATTATTTTTCCATAGTTCACCAATTAGTTAGGCTATCGTTAGGACGGCGTTTAAAAATCTCAAGTGTCCGTAGATCTACAGGAGGAAGAAAAATAAATTTTTACAGCAAAAAAGATACGTTGGTGCTAAAG
>NC_089756.1:15488725-15501225 GCF_040412425.1 Macrobrachium rosenbergii
GATTTCAAAGGAAATTATAAACCTAATTACTGGCTGATGTGTACTTCTTCCACATAAAATTCCTTTTCAGTGTGCGAGTGCTTTTATCACTGTGGAATATACGCAGTTATTATTATTATTATTATTATTATTATTATTATTATTATTATTATTATTATTATTATTATTATTATTATTAATAGTTTCACAATTTCGTGAAAAAACAATCTGTGTAATAAAAATCCACAATTATATAGTGAATATATTACTATGTAAAATATGTAAAATAAACCAGACTTTCGAACACTTGATGAGGAACACCGTTCAAGTGTTCGAAAGTCTTTGGTTTATTTTGCATATTTTACATAGTAATATATTTATTACATAATTGTGGATTTTTATTACAGATTATTATTATTATTATTATTATTATTATTATTATTATTATTATTATTATTATTATTATTATTATTATTATTATTATTATAATAATAATTATTATTATTATTATTATTATTATTATTATTATTATTATTATTATTATTATTATTATTATTATTATTATTATTATTATCACTTCTGTGGTCCCAGGTTTCTTAAGTGTCAATACTTCTACTGTTATTACAGCCAAACTCCTCCTGTGTTTATTTTCCTATTCATTTGAAGAATCCTTTTAACCATAAATCCCTGATGTTAATGATCGTGTATCCGGACAGGAATCGGTGATTAAAAACATTTCATTTGACTACCGCTCCTCACGCCTGACTGCCTCCATGGTGTCTAATGAAGATTTAGTATTCAGTAAACAGAGTACGAAGTAATTAACTCGTGGACGATAAAAACAGAAATATTTCGTGGCCTGGAAAACAGAATTCTTTTTCCTATTTTTTTTTTTTTTTTTTGGTAATTGGAAAAAGTATTCGAGGTTACAAGAAAACGTGAAGTCTTAAGGTTATTGTAGAGATAATATTTAGCAAAATGTCTGTGGAAAGTGAGATGGTCAGTTGTCATAGAGAGAGAGAGAGAGAGAGAGAGAGAGAGAGAGAGAGAGAGAGAGAGAGAGAGAGAGAACAAATGTCAAACAGGCCAAGTGAAACATACCAGTGACCTTTGCTATTTTGGTGCCATGAAGGTCTCATGACCGGAAAATCTCGTTGCAGAGGCTCAGGTGTGTAATTGCCTTCTTAGCATGACCTTCGTCCATCGTAAATCACTTGCTTGAAATAACAGCTTCCTGGTATTTTCCGTACAGAAATATTTTAATTTTATTCTGATGTCTATGTAATAAAGGCTTTGTTTTTTTAATTTTAGTTTTATATTTATGAGTTATTAGAGAGAGAGAGAGAGAGAGAGAGAGAGAGAGAGAGAGAGAGAGAGAGAGAGAGAGAGAGAGAGAGAGAGAGGTTACATCTGCTGTTTGCAAAGAATTACTACTTCATCAGTGCACATCTCGTTTTCCAGTAATATTTCATGTACATCTAAAACCACTGGGAATTCCAGGCAACGTATTTTCGTATGCTATGGTAAACTCGTGTGTACGATGCATTTTCGGTTTTGAAATAACAGATATTTTAAGATTTTTTCAATTATAATCATTGTCAGAGCGTTTCTTGGAGAAGAAGCGATTTTTTCCCACAGCTGGTCTAGTCGATTTGAATTCGCTGCTTCTTATGAGACAAATAACACCGTTATCTTAGTATTTACAAGTTGAATGACTTCTTTTCATACCCAGTATTCCCACGTTTATTGAAAAAATGAAACAGCCAGGCTAAACTCATTATCCTATTGCCAATATTTGTTCTCAGTTTCCCCTCTTGCTTCGAATCATCACTCCTCATTTCTCCACTTTCCTTACCTCCAATTCTTCCCCCACCGCCCTCATACCCCGATCTAGCCCACGACCTCCTGCCAGGGGCCCTACCTCTGCGGTGGTCTCAGGCAGGCGCTGGTGGTGGCCGGTAATTATACTGTCAACGTTAACATGCTACTCCGCTGCCGCGGCCAACAGCGTTGCCAATGCCGACTGCCTTGGGTCCACCGGAGAAGGAGATCTAATTTCCCTCCTGCAACATCCCACCAATCTCACGCCTTTATTCATGATTCGGGATCAACGAATCACAAAAATCCTGGAGATGAATCTCCCCCATTAGGGAATGAAGACGAGGGGGCGCAATCCATTGAGCAAAGACTGTATAAACAATGGGCAGCTCCCGAAGCCCTTCTTCCTCCCTGCCAATCAGCCGGGCGAGGGCGCGCGTGGCTCCTCGGGTCCTTCAGCAGGACCTTAAAAACCCACCATCGCAGCCTAAAACACAATTAATTACCTATGCAAATTACACAGGCATTAGCCGCCCACCTAGAGTCGTAACCAGCGGGTCCAGTGAGACAATGGAGTTTCTCCCGCAGAAAAGATGTGAACAGGGTTGCCAACAGCGCAAATTAGCAGCGAGGTTATTCCGAGGCAACCGAAGGCTCCCTCGCGTGATTCATCATTGCATCATCGAATCGCAACTCTTGAGAGAGACTTGGCAGAAGAAATAAGTCAAACGAGAATAACTGAATACGAGAAAAGCTGCATTCTTCTGGCGAACGATATTGTTCTCGTTTTCCCTTCGGTGTCTGCGACTTGGCGGACCAGGCCTTTTCTGCTTAAGAATTCCCGCGATGGACTCGGCCAATTTGCAATATTTATTTACGACAAGCAAACTATCCTTCACGTCTTTCGAAAACGACGTGGGTGTTGCTTTCAGGTAGGTACGCGCACCAGCAGCCCCAGCAGCTTCTTCTCCTTTGCTCGCTAACCCCCAGAAGGAAGCATACGACCCAGAACTCCGTAATGACTTATAATTGGTTGGGCATCATCTTTGCTCCCACCCAACCCGAAGAAGCGGTTCAACGAGCTTCGCGATATCGAATTGTTTTCCTTCGTTCATTTTTTTCCCTTTCCTCTCTGGAGCCAACACCCAGGCCATTAGTACTCGGTAAATATGGACGAGAAGGAATGTCAGATACTTAAGAGAGCTAAAAGGAAATATAAAAAGTATTCGTATATCAAACCAGATTTCCAGCTGCGTTATCGCAAGGAAATCGAGGCCTCCCGTGGCGAGTGCGAGGGCTGGGGGTTCCTGCGTAGGCTATTGACGAGGCACGTTCAGATCCCATAGATAAAATCACTAACATGGGATCTTTTGGGACTTCATGAATGGCCATATGTATCGGTTCGCGGTGTCATTTTTTTTTTTTAGTAGATGTTATAAATCAAATAGTGGTCGAGTGCGATACCTCGTAAAGAATCTGTCGACTTGTCAGACGTAGCGAAATCCTCATGCAAAAATAAAGTCGGTAGTTCTGGTTACATTGACTTGGCTGACAGATACAAGGACAGGTTTAGCGACTGTGAGTTAAACCCATAAGCACACACAAATATGCATACTCTTTTAATCGTCGACATACATCTTTTTTCCTTTTAGGGGTGGCACCAGTGTTTTACCTTCGTGGTTCTAAGATAATCATTCGTGATGAGGTTGCTAGCCCAATACCCTTCTCACCCCCTAGCAACGTTCCACCATTGTTGACTAAGTGTCGGGTACGTAATTCACTGCGTAGGTCAACAGAGGCACGATTATATTTAACTGAATGTACCTGAAGCGTTTCGGCTCGTTGAGGAATTGAACGCAGGAATTTTGGTTGTAAAGGACATCGTCCACATTCTCTCTCTCTCTCTCTCTCTCTCTCTCTCTCTCTCTCTCTCTCTCTCTCTCTTTTCTATATATATATATATATATATATATATATATATATATATATATATATATATATATATATATATATATATATATATATATATATATACATATATGCATATATATGTGCGTATAGCCTACATATTCAATTTTTTGATACCGATTACTGTCAACAGAAAATTAAGAGTCAAGCAGACCATAGTAGATGCTGTTTACCCGATTACATTCTAAATGTCTGATGAGAGAGAGAGAGAGAGAGAGAGAGCGAGAGAGAGAGAGAGAGAGAGAGAGAGAGAGAAAAGGGGAGGGGGAGACAGAGACTGGTTTTGGAATGTCGATTATAGTTAAAATACCTTTTAGGAAAAGCACTAAAGAAAAAAAAGTGTTCTATAACCATGAAAGCTTGGACACAAGAAATTCTAAAATATGAAGTCAATAAATTTTTGTAAAATGGTGAACACGTACAGTATAGATATTATAGATATACACTGTAATATTCATCAAAACTGCTGTATCTTTGATGTGCTCTCTATCCGTAAGGGTAACGAGTTATGTCGTAATTGCAAGTTTCTTGCAGTGCTTTCATTTCATTCAAGTCTGATTAAAATGCTATTTGTAAGGAATGGTCAATTAAGATATAATGTAAGAAATTTAATTTATAAGAAATTAAACGCAATGCCTGATTGAGTGTACCAAAGGATTATACACACACACACAAACACACACACACACACACACACACACACACACACACACACACACACATATATATATATATATATATATATATATATATATATATATATATATATATATAGATAGATAGATAGACATATATGTATGTATATATATATTTTTATATGTGTGTGAGTAGATATATAGATAGATAGATAGATATTACCGTAGTGTAGTCCTCATATTTCCACGGACATAAACTTCAGAGCAGAAGGTTTAGCTCAATCTGATAACCATCTACAATACAGAAGATGAGATTCGTTATCTAAAGAAGCTTATGCAGCTGTTCATTGAGCATGTGCCATTGAAATGATCCTGATTCAAAGGTAAACAAAAAAATTCTGTTTACTATGCGAACTCAGAGACCGTGAAGTTTTTATATGAATACAATATATGTGTATATATAATTTATATATATATATATATATATATATATATATATATATATATATATATATATATATATATATATATATATATATATATATATATATATATATATATATATATATATATATATATATATATATATATATATATACATATACATACACTATATGTATATATTTTGGTTTTTCATTTATAACTGAAACTGAATATCGTGCTGTAATCCGTACACATAATTACCACACAAGAGTATGATCTAATTCATATCCGAACGAAAATTTAAGAAATTAACCGTTTTAATGAGCTTTATAACATAGAAAAAAGATAAATTAAAAATATAAAGCTGAAGTCACTGAAAATTCACTTATGTTGCGCAAGGTCTGCATCACAGAAGACAAAAAAAATTTCAAAGAGAGATATGACGCTAAAAATAAAAATTGCTTACACGAAAATGAATCATCGGAACAAGATCTGTTCCACGTATCTTTGACGAGATTAGGATCTCAGAAACAAGACTTGAACTTGTTAGTCTTCCCTTGCAACGAAATATATAAAAGAGTATAGCGCAGATAAGTATAGCGGTTGCTTTAGGTCATTGCCAAGCGCAGAATGAAGTCGATGATTTTGTATATTCATGTCATGCTCTGTTATAAAGGTGCCTATGTATTTTGTACAGAAATTAAATTAGGGTATTTTGCAAAGAAATTAGTTAGTACGGAAACTTAACGTACGTAAATTTGCAAGATAAAAAATTTCCTTTTGCTCTTTAATTGTACCATTTTAATTGTTTGATCATTTTTTTCCGTATTCGGTTATTTCTCATATATATAAATATATAACTTGTATATTAATGTAGACTTTAATATTGTTCTTTGCAAGTTCGGAGCTTAAATTTCTTAACACCAAAAAATAACACTAATTCGTTTACTTAATTCGACCGAAATAACTTAATAAAATTTGTGTACAGTATGCAAATTTGTGTTTCTCAATTATGAAGATGATTTTGTGGGTACGAAACCATTTGCTTCAATTTTATATGAGCCATTAATATAATATCAAATCAAGTCTATAGATTTATTCATTTAATTCAGTCAAGTAAGATCCTTTCATATTAACAAGATTTCAAATTACAGAATTATGAGTCGCTTATAAAACGTGTGGAGAAATTATGTAAGACGAGCTATCCAATTAAAAGATCATATTTTTTTTAATATGATTTCCTTTAGTTGAATTTCAGTCAGGTTGCGATGTAGCTATACAAGTTCTCTCATATTTGTAGAACATTATGTCTACACATACATACATTGGCTACATACAAAAATGATGTTGAATACACACACACATACATACATACACAAACACACACATATATGTATATGTGTGTGTATATGGATGATCAACAGTATTCATATATATATATATATATATATATATATATATATATATATATATATATATATATATATATATATATATATGGGTGAGTGTGTGTTTATGTGCATAATCAACAGCATATATATATATATATATATATATATATATATATATATATATATATATATATATATATATATATATATATATATATATATATATATATATATATATATATATATATATATATATATATATACACACACACACACACACACACACACATATATATATATATATATATATATATATATATATATATATATATATATGTGTGTGTGTGTGTGTGTGTGTGTGTCTGTGTGTTTATGGTATAATTATAATGATATGCATAGAATGTAAAATCGTATTTGCAATAAGCATCTCTCAACCATAATCGCCATGACCACATTCTGCATCTTAGGCCTCATCTCATACACCGCGAGTCCACACACCCAGTCAGAGGAAGATTGGGAACACTGCTGCATTTTTGTAGCGCACATTTATGGATATAATTTGCTAGTCTAATATCACGGAGAGTTACTTATCTGGAGACGTCATCTTTAATCAGAGTCGGCGGCAGGTTACATTTAAATATGGCAGGTAGCCCACTTTATCTCGTAATGTAATCTCAGGAAAGGTAAATTGCCCGACACTCCGCAACCATTCTCTCCGAAGGGCAGCCTTTTGTTTACCCCGCGAGAGAAAGGATCCGGTGCGGCCTTTACAATCAGCTCTCCCCTTTTTTTTCTTTCTGTTACTCCCCAGCTCTTTACGACAATTAATATCAATATGCAAATCAAGATTTTATCGCGTGGGTTTTTTCTCTCGTTTGATTCAGTTTTTCAGCGCCTTCATCTTATTTGTAATTACGCGTATTATGCATAGCTAATACGGGTTCTTCCTGGATCGACCGAGCGAAAATGGTAAGGGAGAAAACTGCTGGGTGCTTCTCCCGCTTTGAACGTCCTGGTGATTCTGAGAAAATTAATATTTTGCTACTGTTGTGAAACACTCCGTTGGCGGCTTTTATTGTTATCGTTGTTATGTCTGCTTATATTGTTAGTGCTCATATTTCAATTATCATTGTTGATACTGACTTTGAATTTGATGATGATGGTGATGAATATTACTATAATATAAAGTTTATCCTGATAAGATAGTTATTCAGGTCGTGTGAGGCGTATCTAAAATTGAATTATATTACTGCTCTTTGGAAATGATGACAAGCTATTCCAGACTCAATTTTTTTTTTTTTTTTAACAAAATCAAGGACGAGTTTCGATTACAAATCGGCGGTAAGCTTTTCACCGTATATAATTTTTTTTACTAATTTTTTAAGGAAGGAAAATGTATTCCATTCGCCCGGCTCATAGACTGTGAATAATTTAGGTCAAATAATCCGATTATTATGAATAATGTTGAACTGCTTGAAATGTGCTTTATGTAAAGAGAATATTATCATACACCTCATCTTCGTTATATGAATTATCAGTTGGTGGTGTCCTGTGGAAAATAGACCTCTTTTGTTTCCTTTTCCATTACTTCGGAAAATGCAACACTTGTCATGAAGAAACCTCAAGAAGCTCAGTGGTTGTTAAAAGCTCTGTCGACTTTGACTTGAATATAATGTTAAAGAGCTTCTGTCGAGTATAAGTGTTTTATTTATAAGTGTTCTATTTTCCTTCACAAGACGTTCCACTCGTATTTAAGCCAAATAAAAAAAAAAGGCCCCAGTGAAATCAGTGCTCGTTTGGCGAGTGCTCACTTTACATTTTAACAAATGTAAAACGGTCTGGAAGTTACAAAGCTAATCTGAGAAGCAAAACGCTTGAGTGCTGCCTGTGGGTTCTCGTTTTCTGTTGCCCGTGGGATCTCGTTTTCTGTTGCCTGACAAAGGCGAAATGAATTTCTAACTACCCTCGCAGTTATTAACATAAGTGAAGGCGATATATTGAGATTTACGAGACTTCACTCTACTTACAAGTGCCAGGGCTGTTTATTACAACGATTCGGACGGCAAGGCGTTTCGTTGCAACTGTATTACCGCAATGAGATTTATCTCCTTCAGTGGTTGCCAAACTCCTGAAGTTAATCGTCGAGTCCTACGGGTATAGGCAGCCACATTTCATGGAGGATAAAATGAAAATATAAGATTAGCATTCGTTACCTTTTTTTTTTTGGTATAATTTAGTTCCTTTTACGGATAACCTTGGAGATGACGAGTGGTGAGCATCAGGGAATTGTTATTTCATTGTACGTATGCATGTATGTATGTATATGTGTATGTATGTGTATATATACACACACACACATATATATATATATATATATATATATATATATATATATATATATATATATATATATATATTACACACACACACACACACACACACACATATATATATATATATATATATATATATATATATATATATATATATATATATATATATATATATATATATATATATATATATATATATATATATATATATGTGTGTGTGTGTGTGTGTGTGTGTGTGTGTGTGTCTTTAATGTAAGAAGAGAAGTAGAGTTGAAGAGCAAAATGTAACAAAAAAACATTTCCTATTGCCACTTATCTAATTCATTTTGGAAAACTCTATTGCATCTGACTTTGACACACTGTAATCCTTTTGCTTCGCATCATGATTCCATATACAAATACCTTACAATACCCAAGTCTTAAATCATAAAGTCTTTGGAACTTGTGGCATCCATTCTTGACTATTCAAGAAGGTTGCATATAGTCTTGGCCCGGTGGTTTCCTGTCATTTTTTTATGCATCATGAACGCCATTCATTTTTGATCGTTCAAGGAGGTTGCCAATTGACGCCATGGCATTTGGTAGTCTTTTTTTTTTTTTTTATTCATCCTGAACGGCCGTATCTGATCTGTAAAGCCTGTTATCATGAGGGTGACTGCTTTAGCCCTCCAGCTATCATCATGAAAAGTCCTTCAAAGCACACTGAATGTTCTGATTCGACAGCCCTTAAAAATGCAGCAGTCGTCTATCTAATCATGGACGTGGATTCTTTAGGACTTGATCCGCTGGAGACGTCTTTTCCATCCTTGCTAAGATCTGATCATACGTTCTTATGATCGTAGTTGAATCTTTTGTCACTACCCTTCGTATTTCTGTTACCTTTGACAAGGTCAAACGCTTGTGATGCCATTCGTCTTTGTAGATAATTTCAGTTTTCATAGAAAATCATTCTTTTTGTGTTTTAAAGACTTGGTGCTGTATTTTGGGCCATTCTTTATCTTTTGTGGTGTTCCACATGGGTTTGTCCCTTCTCCTATATTTTTCCATTTTTTCCTCAGTGACCTCCACAAAGCCCTTCTTGTCCGGTGCATGTGCATGCACATTTATCTGTTTACAAATCATTTACTTTTTTTCCTCACCTACCCCTTTATAACCTCGTTTCCTTTCATTTATAAAAGTTTTGATCACCACTATGGTTCAGGCGACTCTAACAGTCACATTAACTTTTGTAAAACAGAAAGTAGGCTTGTGTGTGTGTGTGTGTGTGTGTGTTTCAGAAGTTTCAATTATCCTCATTTTGTGGAATGCATGGTCCTTTTTATTTCATCATCAGTGCTTCTGCAATGCTCTTTTAGTCCCTCTGTCATTTCTGTTGTGCTTGACTCCCAAATGTTAGACTTGTTCTCGCTTTATAGAATATAATATCATTTAGGTCTGATCTTAAATCCTCAAGATTTGACGTTATTTTGATACTTAGATGTCGAATATAAACACCGCTATCTCTATGTTGTTAACCTTCATTTGTACTTATAAAATCGCTGTCTAATGTGTTTTAGTAGCTTTGCCAGACTCTCTGTTATTATCAAATAACGCCTTATACCTGCACTAGGTGATTAATCGTAGATGGGCGTGGATAAAGATTCAACGTGAAATTCAGTAGACCATCATAGGTATTCATCAAAGGTTTATCGGATGGAACGTTTTCGGTACATTTCCTTAACATCCGCTGTGGAATTATATTACTACTACTACTACTACTACTACTACTACTACTGCTACTACGAATAATAATAATAATAATAATATTATTATTATTATTATTATTATTATTATTATTATTATTATTATTATTATTATATATAATAATAACATCCGAATTCGTATGGAATATATTGCATTATCCATTGTGAGGTCTGTCACCTGGGACATCCCTTGCATGTGCTTGGTTCAGTTAAATACTGGTTGTATATGCATGCAGATTTTCATTTTAGGACCATTAATCCTTACAGTTTGCTAATTTCCTCCACTTAACAAGTCTTTAGTGTGTCGCATTTCGTTTTCAGACTTTCTTTCAAGGTAAAGGATCGTCACTTTCCCGTTGCTTCTCACATTCGTTTTGATTTTGATTTATTTTCCAATGTGGTTGATTTTAGTGTTTCATACATGATTATTCTTTGAAGTACTCTAATAAATTAAATTGATTTATTTTTTCCAAAGTGGATGCATTGGAGGAAGGATGGGGTTTATTTCGGTTTGTGTCTACGAGAAGAAAAATGTTGTAAAAGCTATCCGACTGGAGGGTTATGTCAAGATAACAATCACTTAAACCCTCTTGCTTATATTGTCAGTATAACATGAGAAGAGTATTCCTGAATTTGCCACAAGTGATTTCTCTCTCGTGCAGAATGAGCCTCGTAAAGAATGACGGGGAAATTCAGCATTTCCCGTCCGCATAAATCAACCTGAAAGGACAGATAATGCATTGTTTAGCCATTAAAGCGAAATTCCTCCCTAGTGCTACAAGCCCTGTTATTATTCAGCGTGTCTTTAAAAGCGTAATGAATACAAGACGGCTATTTGCGAATGAGGCCTTAGGCCACACGTATCCCACCTCAAATAACCATTATCCCCGACTCCGAAGGGAAGACAACGCCCCGACCCGAGTTATTACCAAGTAGTGCGGGTTCGCATTATTCCCGATCTCATAACTATTCTTAGACGTAGCTCTATTCTTTATTAATAGCCCGGGCTCACCCTTCTGGTTGAATGTCAGCACTAATAACAATTAGCCCGAGATTTATGAGACGCTAATGATAACGTCTGTCAACGAAGGCATCACTTCTGAAGCGAAAATTTTCGCGTGTCATTTTACGACGTTCGCTTGGCAAGAGGCCGAAGGTGTATCGCCTTGTTACGGGGTCGGGTGCGGCAGTTAGGCCGGTACACTAGTAAGTATCCTTGGTGCTTTTTCAGCTGTAGCTGTGGCGACGAGCGCCTTCTCTCTCTCTCTCTCTCTCTCTCTCTCTCTCTCTCTCTCTCTCTCTTTAATAAAATCTATCTAAGGTTCAGCATTAAGGTCAGAACTTTCGTTGTTTTTACTTCAGACGCCATTGCAGAGGTGGCTTCATATAATCTCTCTACCTCTCTCTCTCTCTCTCTCTCTCTCTCTCTCTCTTAATAATAAAGTCTTTCTAAGGTTCAGCATTAAGGTCAGTATCTCCGTCATTGTTACTAGAAGCCATTGCAGAGGCTCTCTCTCTCTCTCTCTCTCTCTCTCTCTCTCTCTCTCTCTCTCTCTCATTAATAAAGTCTATCCAGGAGTTGGCATAACGTCAGGATGTTCGTCGTTGTTACTTCAGACGCCATTGCAGAGGTGCCTTCATATAATCTCTCTCTCTCTCTCTCTCTCTCTCTCTCTCTCTCTCTCTCTCTCTCTCTTAATAATAAAGTCTCTCTAAGGATTAATGTCCGTACCTTAATAATATGAGATGCCCTGACATTATTGTATCTCTCTCTCTCTCTCTCTCTCTCTCTCTCTCTCTCTCTCTCATTGATGATTTCTCAAATGTCCCTTCAAACAAGATTTCGGCCACATTACATTGATTTATAATTCTTGGTGCCGTTGAGGTTTCATTCTTCATTTAATATTCTAATTTGATTCAAAATATAGAGCAAAAAGAGTCGAACGCACATTAATCAAATGCATTTTGGTCTCTGATATGAGACTGATAACGCGAGCTAGTTTATAGTTGTCCCATCTTGTATTAATTCACTGAAGGCTTTTCTTAAGGAGGGTTGGCGTATAAATCAGAGCGGTGAATCTTGAAGAACGAATCTTTTGATGTGTATAATATTTTAAGGATTATTACGGACGTTGAGTGTGTTCGAAAGGCGTAATGAATTAGACTGTATGGATCGCTTAATATCGAAAAGAAGAAAAAAGTAAAAAATGC
>NC_089756.1:15511225-15521225 GCF_040412425.1 Macrobrachium rosenbergii
GAGCATTCCTTCACGCTCTTCTGATAACGAGTAGGTTTTTTCCTCCTTCTGTGTTCCCTCAGTAGTTCGACAGCTCGTTGTAAGAAGTCATGTTTACCATAGCTTGAAGACAGGACTCCTTTTATCCTTAGGTTTTCTTGAAGGGCAGAGCTTGCTTTAGACAAACAATAACCATATTATGTTGAGTCTGTTTCTTTTCTTCCTCCCCCCCCCACCCCGCCCACCCCACAGCAATAAATTACGATAACCCGAATGAATAAATAATGTTAATGATGAGGCAGAGGAGATTACAGGTGACTTCCTCGAACCAGTTTCTTGCTTTAAACATTATGAGAGCAATCTTTTGTCTGCAATATTTGTGTACTCATTTTAAACACAAATGACTTCATTAATAACAAGTTTTCAAATTAACGTTACGATCATTAATTCTATAAAGAATTTACATTTTATAAACAAGAACTTCGATAGTTTTCCTGAATTGTAAATTTACTCTTTGGGCAAGAATTGCCAGTTTAATAGTAGGCTACTTAGGCAGAAAGAGTGGACGCCTAATTTAACCGTAATCCCATTTCACGTTTCAATCACTAATAGATATTTTGAGCATCATTCACACATCATGTATTGTTGTATACAAAAAATATTATTTCCTTCTCTGTTATTGAGGATAGCATTCAGTTTGTAATCGAATTCGTTTGAGGGGTTTACCACCTCGCATAGGATTGTTGCTGAAACAGTTCCGCAATGAAGTAGATTTGAATGCAATTAATTGGTACACGCGCAAACACTCACGCGTCATATATATATATATATATATATATATATATATATATATATATATATATATATATATATCTGTGTGTGTATTATATTTTATATATATAATGTATGTATGTATATACTGTGTATATATATGTGTGTGTGCGTGTGTATATGTCATCCAGTCTTACTTTGTCCTCCTAATGTGAGAGTACATACGACCATTAGCATGCAAATTGAAACCCACGAGGGCCTGCTGTGACGCGTTTGTGTAGTGTAAGCTGTTAACACAAAACCGTTGTGAAGCGAAAAAGTAATAATCATTCTTTCTGACCACAACGAAGCATGGAAAACCAGCGCTCTGCCAACTCCTCCAGACATAAGAGCTTCCACGGAACGCAGAAGTAGCAAATTTGCTTGAAATAATTCATTCAAGTACTGTGTGCAGTTCGTCCCGCGCTTAGAGCAATTAAATAGTAATGGGACTTGGGGGAGAAGTAATGGCCTGTCATCTTGGGGATATCAGGCTTTTGCTAGAACGGTTTCGTGTTTGGTCCACGCTGCCCACTTTCATAAATGCTGACGACGCTGCTAATTAACTCCTCAAGCTCGATTCTGCACGAAATTGAATGTATTGCCTGAAAGAGGCTTCGAGATCCCCCTCTCTCTCTCTCTCTCTCTCTCTCTCTCTCTCTCTCTCTCTCTCTCTCTTCATTAATTTATCAAGTATGTTTATGGGTGAAAAAGGTATAGTTTATTAGTAACTTATTTGGCTCTCTTAATTTGTTCTCTCTCTCTCTCTCTCTCTCTCTCTCTCTCTCTCTCTCTCTCTCTCTCTCTCTCTCTCTCTCTTCAACGAGAAGCTCGACCATGTATCTGTGCTAAAGATTCTCTCTCTCTCTCTCTCTCTCTCTCTCTCTCTCTCTCTCTCTCTCTCTCTCTCTCTCGTTTTTTATCTTCTGTTTAAAGCGAAAAGATCTTCCGAACGCTAATGAAAGTCCGTAATTCTTCGACCGGGCCGCTTCATAGGACGCATTCAATAACGCCAACATGCAATTTTCTCATTAAGGGAAGTAGTCGCCTTGAACGTGTCGCGTTCATCTCGAGAGGCAAAACAAAAATAAGCAGACGGAAGACGGCCAACAAAAACAAAGTGTTAGGAAACAAAGAGAAAATTAACGAATGGAAAAAGTGACATTAACGTGGCCGAACTCGGCGAGAGAGGAATCATACTTTCTGGCAATGAACGAAAAATAAAGACACAGAAACTAAAGCTAATACGGGGGATAGAGACGAGAAAACATGGAAGATAGGAAAGGAGAGAGATTAACTCATAAAAAGAGTACCGAGTGAAAATGAATCATACGGAATGAGAATGAACGAAGAAATAAGAAACGGCATTAGAGCCACGCATCTGTGGATGTGATACTACTATGGTTCGTGCTTTCGTCCAAATTATAAGCTTGTTCGCGTTTTTGAAAGCTGGAAATATGGCCACATTAGGTCTGTGTCATGGCCTAATTACCCTCAGCATTTGTGGGTGATGACTGCGTAGGGTGATGTGGGTGGTAGTTGTGCGTGGCTACAGGTGGGTGGTATTGATGAGAAGGATGGGTGGGAGGAGAGAGAGAGAGAGAGAGAGAGAGAGAGAGAGAGCGCAAATGGCGATAGATGGTATAAACGGTATTTGAAAACGTGTCATTTTTTTCTTTATTTCAAATACAGACTAAAATAAAGCCTTGTTATTTTAAATTTCTAATATACAGAGGTGAACGATGGCACTATTACTCTTTGGCAAATATATAGTCTCTCTCTCTCTCTCTCTCTCTCTCTCTCTCTCTCTCTCTCTCTCAAAGTTACGATGCGCTTCTTTATTTGATAGTTTATATACAAAGTAAATCTTGCCAAGTCCACCCATATTCGAAATATTTTGCGTTCTCCATTTATTTCTAAACTTTTATAATAACCTTAAAGTTTGAATTACTGCAGTTACAACCCTGGCCTCTGGATCAGTGATGTTAGATGCTGATTGACCGGGCGTAGGTTATCTGGCGTGATAAATGTGAAGCTAAGGAACTTCGGGTTGATCACTTCTTGAATGGGTAACCACCAGTAAATGCAAAACGCCGTTGACTCATAGGCCTCTGTGGCCATTACTGAAACTTGCGGTAATCTTGGGAGCCTGGTGGGTGCGCAGTGGGTTACAATGAAACCCAAAAAGCCAAATGCGTGATTTGAGGCAAAGACATTGTATGTAGAGGTTTACTGTGATTTTTACATTAATAGATTATGGGTAATGTTGTGGATTCACATTTAGTGCATTGTATGATTGAATCGCTATAGCTAATTGAGAAAACAGTTCGTGCTGTCATATTTCTAGTTAATTGAAATGCAATTTATGCTGATGAGACAAAATTTATATCCTAACATATTATGACTGATTGATTAAACCTTTATCTGGAGCCTTCACTGCCGAGGGCACTGCTGCAGTGACCATGGCATGACACCTAGCCATTAGCCACCCACAACATGTGCTTAAGAGCGAACCAAATTATATTGTTAATGAAGTGTATGACGAACAAGAGCAAGTTTGTATGCTGCTGGGCTACTTGCGTGCTTGCAAGTGGTTCTTTGCTTATGGGTATCCATGCTTGCGTGTACATATATTTCGGAATGCTTGCTAATGTATGCACGGCAACATGCAATCATGTGTCTCCATATAATTTTGTTTTGTTATTTTCCAAATTCTTGTTTTGAAGTTTGCTTTGTTTATTTAGTTAAAAGCACTAACATATAGTTTTGATCTTATAATTACAGCTGCACTCATTTGCGAGCACATGCTACGTAAACAGAGATCTCATTATATTATGCTCATGTTTAAGTCTTCTTGTTGGGAGACAGGCGTGGTTTTTTTGTTACCGTATGATTACTCTCCACTTAACAGCTTCTCATGCCTCATCTACCCCTTATCCCTCCCTGGCCATTGCTCCAGAAACCTACATGAGAAAGCCAATGTTTTTTTTTTTTTTTTTATTTCAGCTTCTTCCAGAGTTTCTTTGCATACCAGAACTTCTCTATTGTTGAATACCCTGAACTTTGTTTTTCAGAGTTTTTCCACTGTTTCAACCCCAGAACTTGGTTTTTTCAAAAATTTTCCACTGTTCGAACCTCTTAAGTTTGTTGTCTAGAACTTTTTCACTGTTCGAACCCTGTAACTTTGTTGTCTAGAAACCTTTCACTGTTCGAACCCTTTAACTTTGTCTAGAACTTTTTCACTGTTCGAACCCTTTAACTTTGTTGTCAAGAACTTTTCCATTGTTTCATTCCCTTAACTCGGTTTTCAGAACTACTCCTTGCTTGATCCTCTTTGTTATCCAAAACTTTTCCACTGCCTGAACCCCAGAACTTTGTTTTGTAGAAGTTTTTCATAACTGGAACCCCTGAACTTTGTTTTGCAGGACTTTTCCACAATTTAATCCCCTAATTTTTTTTCAGGACTTTTCCATTGCTTGAGCACCTGAACTTTGTTTTGCAGAGTTTTTCCACAACTTAATCCCCTAAATTTCTTTTCAGAACTTTCCCACTGCTCGAACCTCTAGAATTTGTTTTCCAGAACTTTCCCACTGCTTGAACCCCTGAAATCTGTTTTCCAGAATTTTTTCCAATGCTTAAACCCCTGAAGATTGTTTTCTAGAACTTTTCCATTGCTTGAAACCTTGAAGTTTGTTTTCTAGAACTTTTGCATTGCTTTAACCTCTGAATATTCTTTTCTAGAACTTTTCCACTGCTTGAGCCCTTGAAATTTGTTTCCTAGAACTTTTCCACTACTCGAAACCATGAAATTTGTTTTCCAGAATTTTTCCAATGCTTGATCCCTTGAAATTTGTTTTCCTGAACCTTTTCACTGCTCGAACCCCGGGAATTTGTTTTCTAGAACTTTTCCACTGCTCGAAACCCCGAAGTTTGTTTTCCATAATTTTTTCCATCGCTTGAACCTTGAAAAAAATTTTTCCTGTTTTTTTCCGTCAGTTTCAACTACTGAAATTTGTCAGATTTTCTGGCTTTTTTAATAACTGAACCATGTTTTCAGAACTTTTCCTTGCCACTAGTTGAACAAAAAGTTTGTCATAAATTTTTTGACGGTTTGTACCACTTCATGTTGTCGGCCCTGGGCTATATAGCGGACTACAGATTTCCAGAATCATTTATGGAGATAAAGTTTTTCATTCTATTCACCTACAATTCGTATTATTCTGCTTTCTTCTATTGTGTCCGCTGTATTTTGCCTATTTTATTTTCATTCTTCTTCTTCTTCTTCTTCTTCTTCTTCTTCTTCTTCTTCTTCTTCTTCTTCTTCTTCTTCTTCTTCTTCTTCTTCTTCTTCTTCTTCTTATTATTATTATTATTATTATTATTATTATTATTATTATTATTATTATTATTATTATTATTATTATTATTATTATTATTATTATTGGTGTGTCCATGCATGCATGAAAAAGGATCAAGACGGCAAGTCCCAACCCAGGGATATTATGTACTGTCATGAACTCGCACCAAGGGACCTATATTCTACATATTTACGTTGGGTTCAGTGGTGAGAAAAGTTGCTCCCGAGCTGGATGACGTCAAATCAAAACTTGTGAGTTTGTAAGATGCTGAGAAAGTCACTATCTTGCTGAGCGAGATTCCATAGGCCCTTGAAATCTCTCGTGGAATGTTTTCCTAATCTGAGTAAGGTTGTCGACGTATCAAAAAAATCTTTTAAATCACAATTTTTTCACTCTGTAGTAATCATCGTAATTAAAGAAGAAAAAAGAAAAAAAAAAACCCTCAGGAGATCACTCTACGGACAATCCACGTATATTTCTGTTAATTTGTCTTTTGCCCATGGTACGTGATTGGTACACTGGCGAGCATCGGGATGCATTCACAGCTGTTTTTTGTTCCGAAAAGGAGACAGTGCTCGTCTGACGAACAGCGGGTCCGTATACACAGCTGCAGCATCCAGCAATGTACAAAAAATAAAGGGGTGGTTTTGTTCTCCTCACACTGGTTCCCAATCTGCCAAGGGCTGCTGACGGCTTGTGAGGGCGAAGGCAGAAGAAAAATTTACATATAACAAGCCTGTTAAACTTAGACCTTTTGGCATATTATAAATCATATGAATTGTAAATGAAATGACTTATACAAATGGGGGCGACAGCCTCCGATATTATATTCCTTTTTCTGCTTGGGACCTAACACGGGACAAGAACGCCCCTCGCTTAATCAGCACTCATGCATACGCAAGGTCCTCTTTTATGGGCGGCTCGAATTTCAGAGGCTGCAGCCGTTTGTCATTATTGCCTTGTTTTCGCTGATTTTTACGTCCAGGGCCATGTCCAGAACCTTGGGTGGTCATTAGCTGATTATTAAGGGTCTCTTTCTTTGTACAACCCACAGAGAGAGAGAGAGAGAGAGAGAGAGAGAGAGAGAGAGAGAGAGAGAGAGAGAGAGTGCAATGCATCTTACTAGGAACGTTGACGAATGGTCACTGAGAAAAAAACACATAGGTAACGTAACCCAGATATTTTAGCTTGAGAATACTATCACAACATTGAGAAATTGCCTCACCTAAAAAATAATTGCACAACAAATATGTTTTTTATACTTTTTTCTCTTCTAATCTCTACGTTTTAATTATTTTCCTCTAACATTCGTTCTGGTTTAATTCACTTGTTCTATCACATTTCAATTATATTTAATCAGCTGCATCTCGATTTTTATTGACGTTTAATTCTGATACATTTGCGGCCCGGAAAATCCTAAGTATATGCTAGTTGTTTCATATTCTGGTGAATTCAAAGAATTCATTAAGAGGTAACCATTCGTAAATGTAAAGATAAATAAATAAGTAAATAAATAAATAAATAGATAAATAAGTAAACAAAATGGTTCGGCATTGTAAATGTAAAGATAAATAAATAAATAAATAAATAGATAAATAAGTAAACAAAATGGTTCGGCATAAATTAACGCGTTAAAATAATTAATTTAGAACTGTAGGCTTATTTTATTAACAATATCTAGTCATGTACGTATTTAGTTTATTTCATTCTTGTCGATTTCCTTCAAGGTAATATCTGGTCACACTTTGAAGTTGTTTTATTAGATCCTTTAATAATAATAATAATAATAATAATAATAATAATAATAATAATAATAATAATAATAATAATAATAATAATAATAATAATAATAATGAAGGAAATCTTAATCGGATGTGGAACTGTAGCGTCAAAAGAAACCTTAACATTTTCTTCTCACTTTTATTCACATTCTTTTCCTATCAACTTTTCGGACAACTGTCCATCTTCAGGTTCTGTAAAAGATTAAAAAACCAACACATTTATACCAAAAACATAAAATGAATGTAAAATAATACAATCAATACACAAGTAATGATAAAAATAGACCTGAATTAAAATACTTTCCTGCTGAGAGCAGAGTTATCTAAGTTTAAGTTAGGTTTTATTTTTTCTGTATAAAAGATTTCTAACAGTCTTAGCTCAGTTCAACAATGAGGTTCAACAAATCAATAAACTTACTTATTCCCCTGTAGTTGTTTTCTCCACTGTACATTTTATTTGCCACTGTATCTATAGTCTCATTTGCTGGAACATTTGTATATAGACTCTCGATGTCGAGACTAACCGCATAGTAATTTTTCTCAAGTTTAAAACTTTTCATAACATCGAAAAAGGTGCAGGAATTGTCTAGGGTGTATTCATTCTTGGCCCATTCCTCTATGTAAGGGATCATAAATTTTGTTAAGTTGAAGGTTGGTGTATTGATGGATGATAGTACTGGTCTTAAGGGAATATTTTCTTTGTGGATTTTTGGTAAACCATATAGGACACCAGGGTTACAGTGGAGACAACATCTTCAGGGGACTAAGTAAATCTAAGTTCATTGAATTGTTGAAACTCATTGTTTCAACAATTCCGAGCTTATCTTCGAGATTATATCTTTTAAGTTCAAGGGAAAAGAGACAAGTGTCAGATATTTTCGAGATCCAATGGTGGCACGTTCGGAACTTGATTATCAAAAGGTGTTTTCGCGAGGTGTAGAAAATACTCATAGTTTATCGAACAAGAGTGAACGAATAGATAAACAGATAGATAAAAAGTGAGGACTCATCATGTAAATAATGGATTTTAAGCCCATTCTCTCAAGATTTTACACGTACATGCACACACACACACACACACACACACACACACACACATATATATATATATATATATATATATATATATATATATATATATATATATATATATATGTGTGTGTGTGTGTGTGTGTGTGTGTGTGTGTATGTATGTATATCTATATATGTATGTATGTATGTATGTATGTATACACATACACACGTATATATATATATATATATATATACATAACATATATATATATATATATATATATATATATATATATATATATATATATATATATATATATATATATATATACTGTATATATATGTGTGTGTGTGCTTGTGTATGTAGGTGTAAAATCTTGAGAGAATCGGCTTAAAAATCCATTATTTGCATGATGAGTCCTCACTTTTTATCTATCTCTCTATCTATTCGTTCACTCTTGTTCGATACACTATAAGTATTTTCTACACCTCGCGAAAACACCTTTTGATAATCAAGTTCCGAACGTGCCACCATTGGGTCTCGAAAATATCTGACACTTGTATCTTGTCCCCTGAACTTAAAAGATATAATCTCGAAGATAAGCTCGGAAGCATATTGCACGCCCGGTGCCCGGGTTGTCCAATGCAAAATATTCCTCGACCGAATTGGCTGATGTAGTTGTTTGTGACAGTCTGACGAGCGTCAATAATATATCTTTTGTTATCTCCTCGTTCGGAGCGCTTGTTGACTTCCAAGGTCGCTCCCTAGTCGGTTTGCCTGGAGATCGACTGGGTGGAGTTCCATTAACCAATTAAGATCTGAGCCGGAGTGTTTGACTTTATCCATATATTTGCCGGTTATTGCAGCACCTGGGACTGCCGGGGCGGCGGGCGGTCGAGAGCGGTCGACTCCAAAAGGCAAACGTGTTTTTGTGTGATGTTCATTTGAGGTGCATATTCAGAGGGCAGTAATTCTGATACTTCCTCCACCTTCCGTGAGGCCATATAGCTCTTCCCAGTGAATATATTTCAAGCGGGTTAATAATAAATTATATATATGAATATATATATATTATATATATATATATATATATATATATATATATATATCTATCTATATATATATATATATATATATATATATATATATATATATATATATATATGTGTGTGTGTGTGTGTGTGTGTGTGTGATATTTATACACACACACTATATATATATATATATATATATATATATATATATATATATATATATATATATATATATATATATATATAATTTCATAATATTCTCCTGTAAAATGTATAGAGTATGATTTTCCAGAATACTATGAGATGCTTTATAATTGTCGTATGACTTTTCTTTATACAAGAGAAGTTGTGTAGTGTATTTTGTTATAATGTAACTGGATTTCAAAATAGCATAATTTAGAATTAATAATATGTTTCTTAATAATAACACAGTCGCGGGAGAGAGAGATTTAGTCAGACCTGACCGCGTGTTCTCTAGTTGTCATCGAGCGATAAAGTTAAGTTGACAGTCTAGGACGACTCTAGGTATGAGAAGGCTTGTGCTCTTCGTCAATTTTATAAACATGTCAATCATATAATTAGCCACGTGTGTGTTGTATAGATCGTGTTGAGATCCCGTCCAAAACGTTTTGCCTTATCACTTTTGCCTTTTTGAGTATTACTGGGAGCAAAAGCACTTGGCAATTGCATCATGTTTAAGATTACATTGCTCTGATCACATATTGTTCTGAATGCGTCAGTTTTGGTCCCAAAAGGTTTTACATGATGGGATGTTCTGTGGGTCTCGGCCCCAAAACGATTTAGAATATTCTGTCGGTCTTGGTCCCAAAATGTTTTACATGACGTCATTCAGCTTTGCTAGAATGATCTATGGGTTTTGCTTTTAACGGGAAACCTAAAAGTCTAACATTCTTATTCTAGAGACTGTTTGTGCTGGTTCTCTCTCTCTCTCTCTTTCTTTAAAAAGTGTAAAGTAACAATTGATCGAGTGACCAGTATAAATTGTTTTTTATACTGGTCACT
>NC_089756.1:15528725-15536225 GCF_040412425.1 Macrobrachium rosenbergii
TTAGTGTGCTGCCTGTCCCCTTTAACCAGGTATTATTATACTGTATGTCCCTTTTATCCAGAAATTACTGTGGTAACTGTCACTTTTATACAGGTATTACTGTGCGGTCTGTCACCTCTAACCAGGTAATAATGTGTTGTCTGTCCCTTTTATCCAGGTGTTACTGTGATGACTGCCCCTTGCATCCAGGTATTAATGTGATGACTGTCCCATTTATCCAGGTATTACTGTGATGTCTGTCCCTTTTATCCAGGTGTTACTGTGATGACTGTCCCTTTTATTCAGGTATTATTGTGGTGACTTACAGGCATTTGCAATAATACATGCCGGGTCAAGCGGTTCGAATTTATATAGTGCACTAACATACGGACAAACATAAACATACAAACATTAACTTTTATATATAAGATATACATATATATATTTATATAAACAGCAGTTAAAGTAAAAGAAAGAATGACCAAGTCGAAGTTGAAGAACAGAAAAAAGCACAGCAGGAATGCAATGAAGACAAATTCAGTAAGTAATACATATAACCTGTTATTTATCATCGTGGGATATGAAATTTGCTTTTATATTTTGTACAGTTTATTCATTTATTTGCAGTTTTCATCCGACAGGCACGTATATAACGACTTCATTCATTTGAAATGAAGATATGGGATGGGATAGCGAGTTACAATATCAATAATGACATAGGTTGAAGATGGTTGTCTGACGGGGGGTTAAAGGGTTCAAGGCCGCATGTCGGACGTGAAGCCATCGTAGAGATTCAATACAATTTTTACCTCGAATTTCTGACATTCCCGCCGCTTGCTGCAGGCGGCCGGTGATGCGGGCGAGATTATAAATCAGTCACGGCGACTGGTTGACTGATGGCATTAATGCATTATGACAGAAATCAGCCCAGACTTTATCTGAGAAATCTTTAGGGCGTAGGAGAATGGGAGGGGAAACATAATCGTATAACGCGAACCTGACTCATGTACTACGTATTATGTTCGTAATGACCGTTTACCGCCACGTAAGGAATACCTACCAATGAGGATTATTGGACATAACTCCTTTAGAAATTCATCGCTGTCTGCCATTAATTAACAAGGACGGATGGCCAGCCATTATCGTGGAGTGTTCTTTGTAGATGCAACGAGAGCTCTCCTCCAGAAAGCAAACAGGAATGGATCTAGGTCCATCTGTATTCCGGTCCGAAAACTCTTCGGGGGCCATCACTCGCGCTGCCTCGTATAATTTGCAGATTTATTGGTCCATCCTGAAATTATAAGCCCGACGAAAACGAGCACTATGTCAGGCATGCTGCTGGTGTTGTGCGCTTAACTTAGCTTGGCTTTGCTTATCTTACCTTAGTTTAGCTTAGCTTAGCTTAGTTTAACTTAGTTTAGGTTAGGTTATCTTCCCTCGTGGACTCCAAGCTTAAAGGGACCGCAGGTTTGGTCATCTTTAAGAAACTTTGTTGAAACCGTTTTTATACCTTTATTTATTTAACGTAAAGACCAGTTGGGTGACCACGCTAGCGCCATTATCTTACCCAGGATTTGATAGTAAAAAGTGGAACTAACATCACCCCCCCCCCTCACCCCTCCCACCCCCACCTCAAGCAACAACGGACACGCTTCTTAAAAGGCTGGAGATTATTAAGAAAGGGGACACGAAAATAAGAAGAAAATTTTCCCCGAATCATGAGACACATCTTTAAAAATGTCCTCATTTCTTTGTAAATCTGCAATTGACCGGGTCAAACATTCACAAGTCAAATGTAGCTCTCCAGTACCAAAATGTTTTGCAGACATAAATTATAATTTTTTTTAAACTCTCACGGAACCTTAAGTTGGTGAATTTAGTTTGAATGCCACATTTACGAGGTAATGATATCGTTCGAATGAAAGGTACATCAAAATGTGCCCTTAGAGTTGCTTAAAAACAATTTGTGTTTTATTCATTATTTTTAGATGAGACGCATTTTTGTTATTCAATTTTATCTACTTTTCATTGAAAATTGTTGTGGTTGTCTGTCGATTTCATGTGAAGCTCTGAATCGTCGAGTACCGCCGGTGAGTAGTGGATTATTATTATTATTATTATTATTATTATTATTATTATTATTATTATTATTATTATTATTATTATTATTATTATTATTATTATTATTATTATTATGTACCAGGTCAAAGGTTAACTGGCTTTCTAACCAAGATTCCACTCATTAAAAAGACTGAATATATAAGAACGGTAAAAAACAAACTCAGAAATGTAATGAAGTACAGTTTAAATTATAAATACATATTTGCAATCATTGATGAATATCTAATCTTATCATAAATGGCTCTAAGTATTTGCTTCAGGCTACTGTATATGTTGCAGGTAAAATCCTTTCACCCTTTATATTAAATGTAGTGATAATGAAACTATACGCGAGATATGAAATCTTTACAAATTAATCGTTTTAACTCCAACGTATTCATTTTAACCTAGCAAGTTAACAGTTAAAGTCTCATTGTGACCGTTAAGAATTATTGTCCGCCACCTTAGGAATTTAATGTCCATCGCTTCATATATCATAAAGTGTAAGTCTTCTCGTCCTGTCTGCTGTGAATTAATAATATATTTACAGAACAGGCAGCACCTCAAGGTGTGTGCTGACTTCGCCCTCGAGTGTTTTCATAGTAAATACGACTTTGGTGATTTATTTCGCGAATTTTTTTCTGGCTAAATCTGCGGCGTGGTTGTATTTATCTGTGGTCAGCGAAGGCTCGGAAGAGCAGTCGACTGCGAAATTACAGGCAGCATATTTTGTTTTCATTCGTTGCTACCTGTTTATAAAAGCGTCCCCTCCTCTCTCTCTCTCTCTCTCTCTCTCTCTCTCTCTCTCTCTCTCTCTCTCTCTCTCTCTCTGACGTATTGGTCCATGCATATTTTTTTTTTACTTGAAGGATGGAAGAGAATATATCATTAGTTTATTTTTATAAAAGAAATTAGCGATGTAATTATGTTAGAGTATTAATGACACACTCTGCCAAGAAACGAAGGATATAAGATTGTATATATATATATATATATATATATATATATATATATATATATATATATATATATATATATATATATATATATATATATATATATATATGTATATATATATATATATATATGTATATATATATATGTTCTTATTTATAATGATACATATATATACATATACGTATATATAATTATATATATAACTGTATATATATATATATATATATATATATATATATATATATATATATGTGTGTGTATGTATGTCATCACATTGGCCCTCCCTAGAAGTAGGCGGACTGACTGTTCAATTGATTGATTGGTTGAATAATGGAAAGTTACCTGGCGTCACAAACAGACTGAAGGTACTTTCCTCCAAGATTCAGGATGATACGTAACGTCCAATTGTGTGGGGACTTGTCAGTCACGACCTTTTAAATATCTAATTTTTGTAATATATATATACATATATAAATGTATATAAATATATGTTTGTATGTATGTATATGTGTATGTGTGTGCCCGTTTACGTAAGAGAGAGAGTGGGTGTGAGAAAAGCGGGTGAGTGAAATTTTCCTATTTAATTTGATTTTTCTGATAAAAGAACGGCTTCCGTTTTTTCTACGACGTCTGCGACCTTTCGCATTGCAAATGCCACTTTACGAACTTCTTCCAGAATTGCGAAGCCGATCAAATAACATGCTTCCGCCTCCGCCTGATTGCTAACAGCGAGCCGCCTAGGACAGCCGAGGCCTGCAGTAAGCAAACATACGACTGTAGTCCGTAATTAGTTTTGATGCCCTTGGCTGGTGACTAGCTGTCACTTCCACGAGTCTTGGCTGACGTCTGGATAAACACGCCGTCAGCCACGATTCCTTCAAGCTTACGCGGGAGGCTGCAGAAGACGGTCATTTTGGAGGTTTGGAGATTCTTCGAGAGTTTAAAATCAGTGGAAAGGGTTGGAGAATCATGACGATGGTTTCCAAAAGATGTTCATTTGAAGAGCGAATCAGGCTGAGGATGGAATTCGTGTTAATGTAGGCTTGAATGCATCATTATCACTTGAGAATATCTTATAAATGGTTTTACTCCAGTAAGGTGGAGGTTTCCTCATCGAAGCCCTTCTGATTTTATGTCTAGTTGTCGGTTGTTTCGTCTTTTCTCTCTCTCTCTCGCTCCCTCCACCACATCTGTGACCCACAACAGTCGACTGAAATATACGGACATAATTCACTGCTTGGGTCAGCAGAGGCATAATGGATTGTAGTGAACGTGTCGTCCATTCTTGGCCCCTCGTTCGGCTTGAGGTTCGAACTCTGATCGTCTAGTTGTGAGTTAGACTCGCTACCACCAAGCTAGGAGAGAGAGAGAGAGAGAGAGAGAGAGAGAGAGAGAGAGAGAGAGAGAGAGACTGACTGACTGACTGACTAACTGGTATATCAGACAAGCTTAATAGTGTCAAATGTCATTGGTGTCGAAGAGAGAGAGAGAATGACTGACTGACTGACTGACTGACTGACTGACTGACTAACTGGTATATCAGACAAGCTTAATAGTGTCAAATGTCATTGGTGTCGAAGAGAGAGAGAGAGAGAGAGAGAGAGAGAGAGAGAGAGAGAGAATGACTGACTGACTGACTGACTGACTAACTGGTATATCAGACAAGCTTAATAGTGTCAAATGTCATTGGTGTCGAAGAGAGAGAGAGAGAGAGAGAGAGAGAGAGAGAGAGAGAGAGAGAGAGAGAGAATGACTGACTGACTGACTAACTGGTATATCAGACAAGCTTAATAGTGTCAAATGTCATTGGTGTCGGAGAGAGAGAGAGAGAGAGAGAGAGAGAGAGAGAGAGAGAGAGAGAGAGAGAGAGAGAGAGAGAGTAAACTGGGGTGCAATCACTTGAGCCAACATTCGCCAGAAAAATCATACCACATAGAAAACGAGATGAATGGAGTACCTCTCAAGGTTTGGGGTTAACTAAAGTAATATTCCTCGATTGGCAGCGACGAAGAACACTCACGTCGATGGATAAATAGTGATAAAAAAAAAAGTTAAGATGAGTATTACAGCTATTTGGTCAAGTCTTTCCAAACCTCTTTTATTTATCTTGTTGGCTGAGGAAGTGCTGTAATATAACTATTTCAAAAGACAGTTACTTTACTTATCTTTTCTGGGGCATTATGGAACGTCGTATCTTCGTATGTCAATTCGTTTTTTTTTTCTTTTTTTTCATGAACAAAAATTTTTTAATTCGTAGATTAGACTAAAATATGACGCTTCATCAGTGCCATAGTGAGGAAACGAAACACACTTCTTTTGGCTCACTGTGACCCATTTAAAAAAAAAAAATAATGAACTTTGTGAAAAAACAGACAATCATTTTTTCCATTATTAAAGAATTCGAACATCAGATAATCAGGGTCAAACTTTACTATGACCACTTATGACCTCTGACTGGTTGCTACTTTTAAGCCTAAATCTTGCATTGTAGCGATAATGAGAAGGCTAGGCTGTAGCCAGTTTGCAGTAGGAATGATAATAATGAGATTTTTTTTTTTACCTTAGTAGTCAGTTGCTTACTTCAGTCAAGTACTTTAGAACTTGGACATAGATTCACTCTTACGCGATTTTATGCTATTCTGACAAACATCTCAAAAAGTTAGTTATGCATTTCAGTGAAGTATTATGGAGGGACCATAGTCTTTTTGTGTTTTTAGGGGAAGCTGAGAGTGAGATAGTATTAGCACTTTCTAGTTTTTTTTTATTAGCTCGTTTTTCCCAATTATTTGTACTTTCGTTAAATCGTGAGGAAATAAAGAATTGTCCGCCAAATGTACTGTTTCACTTAAGCATAAAATTTATCGAAAACTTGAAGCATCTCACACAAAGCAAATTTTCTGCTTTTTCTCTAAAAGGAAGCAAAATAGAATTCAGATAAAGTAAGCTTTTAAGATTATGTAACAGATATTGATTAAAAAAAAAAACCTAATTTTGTATTCTCAGAGCTCCTTACGTTAATCGTTCCAGAACCCTGTTTATTGGCAGAACTAGCCTGGCTCAGTGGCAAATACGAAACCAGTTAAGACCATTTTGCGCTGTCGGATGCTCACAGATCAAACGATTAATGACGAATATCTTGGCAGAACAATCTCCTAATTGTATGAAGCACAAATGTTTAGCGTATAGAAAAATAAACATTGGAAACACTTGACTCGATCTTTTATCACGAACGAAGAGACCCATTCTCGTCAAGACTAGCCTTAAATATGCTCCTGCCGCCGTCGGAGTTTTGTGTACTGGTGATTCCGCCGACGTTCGTGTGCTTGCAAGGGATGATGGAAGTGACAGCCTTGATATACGGTTACCGCCTTGTTTAGGAGTCATTACTAGTCTATGTATCGGCCGGCGTAACTGCAGGTAGAAAAGGGTCTCCGTCGATAAGCGGTTGGTTCGTCCATTGATAATTTAAGACCGAGGTGTAAGAGGAGTTCCCATTATACCGCGGATAAATTAGAATTTTTCTTCGCGATCGACGCTTAGGAAGCAATCATCCTTTGAGAGACTTGAATGCAAATGAAGATGGTGATCTTTTGCAGACAATGGCGGCTGAGTGTGCGGGGGTCTCCTGTTTCAGTTGTGTTAGCAAATGAGGAAAAATCTTGCTTACAAGTTTAAGTGGCGTAACGTAGTTGCTGGTGGATGCTTATCCACCGATTTCTGGTGGGATATTCTTTCTCTGATTAGCCATTTGCTTGAGGAAGACTGTGAATAATGGAACTGAGGATTACTCAATTCCAAGAAAAATGATCTCTCTCTCTCTCTCTCTCTCTCTCTCTCTCTCTATATATATATATATATATATATATATATATATATATATATATATATATATATATATATATATATATATATATATATATATATATATATATAATTTTGTTATAAGCCGAATGGCAGCAAGTTAAGCGAATCATGGATAGAGTGAGTGTAATCCCTTAACCATTTTGATTTCTCTAATCATACCATTATTCACGAATGCCCAGGGAATGACGCTGACAAATCTTTCTTCAGTCTGAATAACAGACCTTGGTTGCTTGAGTACCAGTCGACCAAGGTCTGTTATACAGACTGAAGAAAGTTTTGTCAGCGTTATTCCTGGTCATTCGAGAATAATGGTATGATTATAATTCCATGAATTTCAGCGAATATATAATGGCTGCAATGTAATTAAGGAAAGAACATTAAGTAAATAACTTTCATGCCTGACAAATAAATAAGATACCAGAAATTTTAACGCGTAAAGAATCAGTAACAAACAGAAAAAGTGAACAAGCTGATTGTAGATAAATAAAAAGACTCAAAATATTAATTGATAAATTTCTGAAGCATTTGCATATCTATTTCGTTGCAAGCAGTGAAAATCCTCTTCCCTCTAGATTGGAGAAATCAAAATGGTTAAAGGAT
>NC_089756.1:15541225-15556225 GCF_040412425.1 Macrobrachium rosenbergii
CCTCAGTAGTTTTTCTTTTATTTAAGGTTAGTGTTATCCATAATCGTGCGTCTGGCAACGATATAGGACAGGCCACCACCAGGCCATGGTTAAAGTGTCATGGGCCGCGGCTCATACAGCAATATACTAAGACAGGTGGAAAGATAGATCTATTTTCGGTGGCCTTGATTATACTATGTAACGGCTTTACAGAAAACCCGTTTGTGCCGAAGAAACTTCGGCGCAGTTTTTACTAGTTTACTTTCTCACTTGCTTGAAAGTGGGTGAAAATATATTTCATTATCGTGTATTTCTCTTCCGGTAAAAGGACTGCAGTGTCTCTCTTTACCACTCCACCAGGGCAGAAAACCTCATTTTTCTAATATGAGGTAATTCATGAGAGAATTGGCGCTATTTATCAGTACCGTGTCAACCTGCCAGGCAAGCCATCATTTAGTTTCTTATTTATGAGCTTTGTTTTATTTAGGAATAACCTCTCTCACACGAATTCTGCTCGAGTTGGCTGGTGTTGTCTTCTCCCTTTAGGAGCGAATAGATTCCTCGCCTGGCCAAGAATTGAAAGAGTGAATAAAGATAAAAGAATGTCAGCCAATGAGAGGAGAAAATTCAACCCCTTTTAGAAACAAAAATCATCCACACAGAATAGTTAAAGAAACCGAAACTCCGCCATTCTGAAACCAAAAATTTACCTCACAGAACAGTGTCGGTCACGATTTAGGGTCGATATTCATCCACTCATCCCAAAGCAACATGTTCGCCATTCATTAAAATTTTTTTTTTTTTTTAGTCATATTTCAGCACCATGTTAACCATCTCCTGCCGCACCACCTCCGCCATCTAGGAGCGAAGTCTGTAATTCAGCTTTTTCTGCCCAAAGCAATATTGCATGATGGTCTGTGCATGTGCAGTAAAAAAAAAAAAAAAAAAAAAAGAGGTCTCTGGCGAATGCGCCCTTAATATACCTTGACAGTCGTGCTCCGATCAGAAGAGAACAACCTAATACAATTACGACGAACAGACACAAATCTCTCTTTTTTTTTTTTTTTTTATATCCGAAGTCGTATCGCATTCGTTTGAGCCAAACCTGAAAATAAGCAGGCGTCGTTAAAACGGCCACTTTATCACCATAATCCGACCGCACATTGTTACGTACGTCCTCTTATCACGCCATTCAAACACAAATCAAGAGACGTTGTCATCCACATTTTCCGTAGTTTGTGCAACAGCTTTATTTTTTTAGCTAATGCAGTGTCACCTGTGAAATGTGGCTTTTCTTATAAGGAATTATTATCTTCATTTTTTACTCAAGCAGTGTAAACGCTTATCACTATTTGATATTTTTTGTTTTTTTAAATTAGGGTAAACAGTCTGGGAGAATCTTGTTCATTGCTGTTTGTATATTTAATAGAAGTGTGTTGCAAGGAAAGACTCGGAGCTCGTAAGAAAAATATATTAGAGCAACCAAAAACGAGGGGGGAGGGAGGAAATACGCAATCTATTTCCCAACCATTTAAACCTGAATTCCCAATACGCAGATGTTGGCCTTCCTTCTCAGCTATACTGCCATTTACAGCATGGTTGAGGGATTCTGCGGCTAGAATCCCTTAACATCTTGAAGTTCTTGTCGTTTCCCTGAAGGCACACTTCCAGTCCCACCTAGCTTCGTTTGACCGTCTGGTGTTCTCTTGACCAGCGGTCGAGTGAATGCTTCTTGCAGAGCCGTCATAAAGGTCTTCCTTATTGTCGTCTAAATTAATTACAGCTCATAAGATGTTCCCGCCGTCGGTAACTATACTCGTTGCGACGCTAGTTTGCATAAAGTAATGAATCATTTGGAAACTGCCGCCGAGAGCCTTAGTCTAAACTCGAGGGTCAACCCGTTCGATCAACCCTTCATACTATTTGCGACCAGGATGGGGACTTCCTGACATCCTTTGTGCTCCCTGAAAAGTCTAAACTCTCATCTTCTTGAGATCCGGTTAAGTCATACTTAAGGAAATAAATTCGTTCCCACATTTGGTGTAGAGATCGAGTTGGATTTGTGGAGCCATGCGATTTTCGGTTAATTTTTTTCCAATGGTCAAAGATTTGTGTACTGATATATGAAGACTATAGTTAGACATGCCTAGTACTTCTCTGTATCCAAACAAGTACTAGTAAAATTTAAATCATTATTAGTTCTCAGTGTGCCAGCAAAATACAGAATCGCTTTTACTTTTTGATCGATATAGTTATAAACGGACCATGATGAAAATGTTGACACAATTCTGATAAAAAATGATGAATGTCCTCTAAAAGAGATATCTTAGGTTGGGGAAAGATAACTTGAAGACAGGATGCCATGTGACTAGCGAAGGATGGCAGTTGTGATGAATGATGCCTGGTCTTGCGTGATTGATCCCGGGGATCCTTCGGGATAATATGGACGGCCAGGTATAAGGTACAGGGAGCATGGTTCAGCATCCTCTAACAAAATCTGTGGCTGTTGAGAGTATGAACAAAAGCTTCTTATTGAGGAGCATATTCGAGCATTATTATATATATTTTTTCTTCATATATAAATGGCCATCCCATTATGTGGTCACTTAACAAGCAAATTGATGGTACCTTATCTGTAGGGCATGGTGGTTGCTGTTCATTTTCTGTGACAAATTGTGCATGTTAAGGAAAATCATAATAGCAATGGGAACCTCACTCTCTCTCTCTCTCTCTCTCTCTCTCTCTCTCTCTCTCTCTGGCAGATGAATGGACGTCACATATAACGCAATCGTTTACCGGGCTTAATAAAAAAACAATCAGTCGACCAATATCCTCTCGTAAATTTGTTCGTAGCTTATATGGAATGTAAAGGATTCAGTAATTAGTTCTGTGTATTCGATAACAAATTTAACACTTGGCGTTTGTTATTGAGTCTAAAATTCAGAAATTAGCTGAATGCACTTTTTTATAATTTACAGTTAAAAATTTATATATGAAGAACTAGTTGAAGGTATATTTAAACATATATGTTTAAACGTGTCATAAACATAATAATAAAACTATCAATTATAAGATAATCAGACCAGCAGGATAAAGGTACGTAAATAAACCGCTGTCAATAAAAATAAAAAAGATCGATGGAAAATGCTTTTAAACCTCGAATCATTTGCATACCCATTTGGGCGCAGCTGGGTCAATTCTTTTCACTCCAACTAGAAGTAATTAAAAGCCGCAAGTGGGCGCACTTAACCTCTCAGTAACTCTTGAAAGCATAATTCCTCAAAGGGAGGAAGCGGTTGCTTGGGGTATTGATTCTCTGCTTGATGTTTTTCCCGACCGAACTCGCGGAAGTGACAGCGGGGTGTCATTGTGACTGACAGGTGAAAGTGAGTGACAGGTGAGAGGAAGTCCTTGTAGTTAAAACTCTTTGTTAAGGCAAGTTGCATTTTTGCTCGTGGCATTTAGCTCTTCAGAAGACCACTTCTTTTTTGAGGAATTTCGTCTTGTTTGGGAAAAATTAGATTTTTGTGAGATATTGTACCTTTGAATGTGGACATGTTATTGATGCCAGTATGTTGAATGTAATTTTTCGGTCTTTGAAAAGGGCACAGTTTTGAAAGAGGGCATTTCCATTTGTGAAAAATAAAGAGGTAAATGAAAGGGGAAAGCAAGAATAAGTATAATTATAGCTCCAGTAATAAACATAGTTTGTTTCGAGAGAATGTTTTATATTTTTATGCTAATTCCCAAATTACGTTGCACAATGCTTGCCAAAAGCTGAGGTTTTTAAAAGACTTCCTTAAACAAATATATTTGATGACAATGGTATTCAGAAAAATAATAGAAAACACAAACAGGACAGGTACTATCTGAAGAGGTCATTTTTGGGTTCTTCATTCTCTTGGGCAATTACTCCGAAAATTTCTGTTTGCAAGTACACTTGAAAACTGGATATCGTGGAGAGAAAAATGATAAATAAAAGGCCCAAGGCTTTGTGAAGAGTATCATTTAATTTGCACTTCTTTCAAGTGCAAGTAAATAAGCAAAAAGCAATCAAATGCACCAGAACAAAATAATTATGTCCTAGATGACGGGATACAATTTACAAAAGAACGTTTTTTACCCATGAGTTTCCGTCATTGCATGCAGCACGTGCTTAGACAGCTACGATTATTTATTGGGACGCCAGTCTACAAATATCCATCTTTGATCCGAAAATAACAGCCTGTGCTTTCAGCTTGGCCGCTCGTGTGTGACTCCATATCATAATAATGTATATTCTCGGATGCTGTCAGGATTGAGACTTTGGCGCGTTCAGTCAGTTAGAAAAACCACGGGAGGAATCGCTCTTCTTACAGCGTGGGGCCTGGGCGATAATTTCAATTTTTAGTGTTCCGGTTTATATACATATATACATACATATATATGTGTATATTATATATATGTATGTATGTGTATGTATGTATGTATATATATATATATATATATATATATATATATATATATATATATATATATATATGTGTGTGTGTGTGTGTGTGTGTGTGTGTGTGTGTTTGTTTGTGTGTTTTAGAGGTACTAGATTCTTGGATAAAGAACGTATGCAATATATATGCATTGATGAAAAATGTGCTTTCGAGTTCTGATATATTTGACCAGAAATTCTCTTTTATATATATATATATATATATATATATATATATATATATATGTTTATATTTATATTTAAGTATATATAATCATTATACAGCATACCTTTGAATGTTGTGGTGACTGAAGTCGGGTTTGGCTGGCCCAACGAAGCATTGTGTATCCACATATTTATTTTTCGCGTGTAATAAAAATATTTCTTCATGTTACACATTTAACTATGCCAAAATATTAAGCAGGAACCAGCACAGCAACATAAGTTTCTTGAAGTATTATAAAAGCGATGAAGCTCAGTTGCCAAATTTGGGCGGCAAATGCAAAGAGTATACAATAATCTTTTTTACGAAGCAGATTTACTGATAGTGATTCGAAAGGCTGTATAATATAGAATTACTTTATCGCTGTGTAAAGGTGTTTATCTTTTATTACACTGACAACCTCTAGTTTAGTAACTAGTTGAATTGACAATTTTTTTCGTAATTAGTTTTGGTATCTTTAGTTTGTTTAAGCTTCCAATAATTTTGTGTGATTTGTTTAAAAACCTTAGCTCAACGTCTTTGAATGAACTGATATAGTGTTAATTTTTTTATTTAGCTTTCCCTTAATATCTATTTAACTCTTTACCTAATTTTATTTATTCTTTAATGTTTATCTAACTCTTTACCCAATTTAGTATTTGCCAATTTTGCGTTATTACTACCTTTCGTAATGTTGATTAATTTTTCGTTTTCTTTTCATGATGAATTTCCGTTTTCTATTATTCATAACCTTTATTTTTTTTTATTTCTTTTAATAGTATTTTGCTACAAATTCGCTCGTAACGTTGATAGAGTTTTTTCCAATTCTTCTTCTCGTGATACTCTTTAGTTTTTTCCACCCATCCTTTCCTCAGTAATTAACATAAATCAGTAATCCATTGCATGCAATACCTTGCGTGTTCAAAGCAAACTCCTCACCCTAAGATCATACTCCAGTCTGCCAGTATGTGGCTCGTAATGACTTCATAAAAGCACCGACTCGTAGATAACGCTTTTATTATCACAATCATTATGAAATACAGCGTTTTATTAAGTTGTTTATCCAGAGATCCTTTTGGGGCATATCACGTTGAATCTCTTTCTCCCACTTGCGAGAAACCTGTTGCAATGAGTACGTCAACTATATATATATATATATATATATATATATATATATATATATATATATATATATATATATATATATATATATATATATATATATATATATATTATGTATATATATATATATATATATATATATATATATATATATTATATGTATATATATATTATATATATAAATATAAATATATATATGTATATATATATATATATATGTATATATATATATATATATATATATATATATATATATATATATATATATATATATATATATATATATTTCCTTCAGGAGATGTCCGGAGGAGATGAGTCCATGATTTGGCGTCTTGGCGAATATAAAAGGCAGAGAATAACTTGAAAATTAAATGGGGTTTGTTGAGCGATTCTACTCTCGCAGTTTTGAAAAACAAGTGCGAGTTCATTTTGATTGGACCTTACGCTAAGGATGTGTGTTTGTGGTCATGAATCGACTCGGAAAACAACTCATACTTATCGAAAAAGGAAACGTAAACGGATAAAAAGCGAAGGGTGACAAGTACATATATTCCATCTTTCTTAATGTGCGTACCATCTTAAATGGAAGAAGCCAAAGGTTTTTATATGTTAAGCAATTTCCCCAGAATAGATGCCCATAAGGGCTGAGTAAATGTAATAAAAGAAATCAGACAGAAATAACATATAAACAAATAAATCATCAATTTAGAAAAAAAAATGGCAATAACAATATGGCCCATCGAAAACATCAAAGGAATCCGGCTGCAGTAGCAATTACAGCGCGATAAGATCGCCTATGTAGACTGTTATTAATGACCATTAGCGTGATTGCTCGAGCGATGGGCTTCTTCTCCCGTCAGTAATCATTGCTGCTCAGCACCAACACCCCCTCCCCTCCCCTCGCCTCCCCTAGCCTCCCCTCCCCTCCCATCCCCTCCCCTCCCCTCCCCTCCCCTCCCCTCCAAAAAAATCAGTTGTAATCGGACACTGTAGAGATAATCTTGTCCAGAATCATCTTCGGATGATTGATGGCATAGCTTGGAGGAATTTTTCCGGTATGGGGGGCCGGGGAGAGAGAGAGAGAGAGAGAGAGAGAGAGAGAGAGAGAGAGAGAGAGAGAGAGAGAGAGAACTAAATTATACGATTTAACCCTGCTAAGTTAAATCTTAAGACAATAATGATATAAATGTTTATTTTCTTGGTACAAATAACTAGATAAATATTTAAGAATCGACTGGATGATCGTTGGCTTAGCATGGAGGAAATTTAACGAGAGAGAGAGAGAGAGAGAGAGAGAGAGAGAGAGAGAGAGAGAGAGAGAGAGAGAGAGAAAGTGCTCAATTACTGTATAAGATTTGAACCTGATAAGCTGAAGATAAACAGGAGCAGAAGGTTAAAAATGCGATAAAGCTTTGCAAAGGTACAAACGTTATGAATAAGTGATTAAATACATGCAAAAATAAATTAATAATTGAGCACATGAAAGTCGCCCTGGCCGTATAATTGATGTCAATGCTTATGTGCTTAAGAGCTGTCGTAATGCTATTTTAAAGCTCCATGCACCAGTGTTTTAATTTATTCTTTTCATATCGTTGTTTATGTTTGTATTTTCCTTATTTGGCTGTTAACTTATCTTTGTCACATATTTTCCTATTGGGAGGGGGAGGGGGGGGAGTTTTCTTTACGGTAACCTGCTTCGGTTGTTTTAAATGGGTATTTTAGGAGTTTGTAACATATGAAATAATAATTCAAGAATAATACTGATTAATTAGTAAGACTTTTAAGCTTTCTAATTAATATGAAACTTTCAGAGTTTTGAATTTTTAGCTATATGCTGTTATTATCCCTAAAATAAATTCCAGCTCCAAAACCTATTTGCAACGCACTGAGATGTAAGGAAATTGTAAAAAAAAAAAAATATTAATGCTTATTGATGTTTTCCTTTGATCGATCTTTTTAAAGATAATTTTCTTGCATATTCTCTGTACTTCATTTAAATTTATTTATTGGTTTTGTAAATGGTCATTATAATGCCCGGTCCGTACACTTGAATGGAGCTGTTACAGACACGGTTAACTTACTAGCCGTTTTCTATTCGTATTTAGAGAGAGAGTTTATTATTTGTCATTATTCAGACACTTCCTAAATTCCTTGTATAACACTTGAAATACAAGTGCTTTTAACACTGGCCCGAATTTTATCAGTATGTGTACAGATAAATCAAGGAGCCACAATATGTAGAATTTAGATCTGTGCCTTCCAGTGGTGTGCTCCTGCTGGTGCTATTCCTCAATTTCTGTCTAGCAAGCTAAATTGCTTGAATTACAGGTAACTGCAGTCTGAAAATATAGATTTTCGTGGATAAACATAGATGATTATAGAAATAAATAAATGAAAATCTCGAGATTTAAGGAGAGAGCTGCGACAATCTGTACTATTAGAAGAAACAGCCAAAAGTAAATCCTGAGGTTGGAGTGGAGAGGACTTCAAAATTACGTCATTTGCTTCAGGACACGTAAAACAATCTCGCATGATTTACGGCCGATCCAACCAATTTTGTAAAGCCAACAGTTTACAGACGCCACAATTTTCTCGCATTTGGACACAGAAGTTAATGATCCGGAACAAATCAAATATTAGCCATGTTGAAGAATATCATCCAGTTTAGTAATAACGCCATCAGGCGCACACGACTGGAGGATGAAAAGATAAAACCTACTCATTACGTTTCCTTGATTTATTTGCACACATATTTCGGTCTGCAGCCAATAAACATTCAACGCTTGCATGTATGAAGCTATTAGGGCCGCTGCAAGCCATCTTAAAATGCCTATGGTCATGGCTGTGTAATCAGTGGGGAAATATATAGGTAATCATATACCTCGCTTTTATTCCTAGAGGGATAAAAGTCTCTTCAACCTCGAGGTAGAAGAGATGGTACAATGGAACTCGAGGTCACTTGACAGAGGACTGTCCTGAAAACTGCAGTGGTTCCTCCTGTCAGGAGCTGATTACAGCCAGTTTTGTATAATCAGACACTTCTTTGGCACTAGTTTGACCTTGGAATGTTTCATGAAAAAAGGAGGAAAAATCTCATTTTTGTAAAAATAAATAAATAAATAAATAAATAAATAAATAAAACTGAGGTCGGGAAATTGCTGATAGATTCTTGATTACTCTACAAGGTTTTGTTCGTAAATCTCGGCCTACCCTACTTTATAGATAAACTTGAAATTTATAATGTCCTTCACACATCTGACCTTACGATCATAACAAGGTTATGATAGGGCTCTGTACGATATATTTTTTTTTTTTAAGTCGGCCATCTTAATGTCACCGTTAACTGTGAATTCACATAATTTTTGTTTAAATGTCTCCTTACTCTTATAAACTTTGTTTTTATTTTAAAGCGCTGGTTAGAAAAAAAAATTGCCTATAGAGAAGAAGGTCAAAGTATTATTTTAAAGCGCTGGTTAAAAAAAATGCCTGTAGAGAAGAAGGCCAAAGTATTATTCGAAAAGAAGCTAAAGAATTAACATATTAAGTTACTGAAAGCTAGTTTCCGTAAGATAAATTAGAAAGTTAAGTACTGGTCTGGAAGTCTAACGCATCATGGGCTGAAGTGAAGTTTAATTTTGAGAATAATAAATCTTAGAAGCCTTTTAACAGTCACTCTTCTCTGTTCTCTCCAGGCAATGGAATAGTTAAGATTCTTTTTCATTTTCGCATTTTTTTATTTGCAATTATGTAGTCGTCTTAATTATACGGAAGATAGGTAATTAAAAACTACGTGATTCTTGAACGTCCAGAAAACTATTAGTTTATCATTTGTTTTTATTGACTAAATGCCCGAGTTCGCCTCTCCGGCCGGCTAATGAAGAGTTAGAGGAATTTATTTCCGGTGATAGAAATTCATTTCTCGCTATAATGTGGTTCGGATTCCACAATAAGCTGTAGGTCGCATTGCTAAGTAACCAATTGGTTCTTTGCCACGTTAAATAAGTCTAATCCTTTGGGCCAGCCCTAGGAGAGCTGTTAATCAGCTCAGTGGTCTGGTAAAACTAAGGTATACTTAACTTATTGAATAGATAAATAAATAGATAACTGAAAAATAAATAAGTAAATGAAAATAAGTAAATAAGTGAATAACTAAATAAATAAACAAATAAATAGAAAATCCGAATGAATTACCTCTGCTACTTTTGACAGTAATCAATTGTGACATTCACAGTCCATTAAAAAAAATGCACCTGGCTACGACGGTATCTATTCTCCTTATCGTCATCAAGGGAAGATCCATCATCAAACCATCACTTAGTTCTGGACGAGCCCCGTGAAGTCTTGTCACCTTCGTCATCCTTATTATCCGCCAAAGAAGTGGCGTTTCCTCAATAGATCAAGAGTATTAAGACGACGTGTTATCCTTTATTCCTCTTCTTCATCTTTCGCGTATTCTGTCGGATTCAGGAGCCCATCTAAGGACCTGCTTTTGTACGTTGGTTTCTTCTTCTTTTCCTTCTTCTTCGTCTTCTTCTTCTTCTTCCTGATGATTAATGGTAATCCTTTCAACAGCTCCCTTTTCGAAGAACTCCATACTCCTCTTTGGAGATGACTGAATGGTTGGTAAAAGGAAAAGTTTGTTCGGTTTTTTAGGATTTTTTTTTTTTGCTGGTGTCATCATTTCCTCCATCATTGACGGAGGGTAGATGGGAGAGGGAGGAGGAGGAGGAGGAGGAGGAGGAGGAGGAGGAGGAGGAGGAGGAGGAAAGCGAGCATAGTTGTCGTGGATACCATCAATCTCTTGCGCGTCATAAAAAGTCCCGAATCCTCCCTTGTGTGTAGCAGGTAATGAGGTTATCAAGTGTTCTCGAAGAGATAAGAAGGTTTGAGTGTGAGTGAGGGATTGGGTAGGGGCGAGAGATGGGTAGGGGAGGGTTGAGGGACTTGGCTTTCGGGAAAAAAATGGGGGTATGAGGTGGTCCCCTTAATTAGATAGTGGTATCCTGGCGTCCCGTGCCTGGGGCTACGATTGTCGACCGATAGTTCACCTTTCGCCACGCTTATCTTTTGTTTTTTGTTTTTTCTTTGACCACTCGGAGATGTAAGCGTCTTTCATTGTGCTCCGCCGGAAGCTGAGGGGATGATGTGGGAAGGCACCATTGAGATGTATGAATGGAAGATTTCTGCTGTATAATGGGGTGCCCTGCTTGCTTTATCGGTGATGCCCAGTTCACTTACAAATCAGTTTTCATCTTTTCAGATGGTGCCGAATATAGATTTGGATTTCATAGGTAAGTTGAACATTCTCTCTCTCTCTCTCTCTCTCTCTCTCTCTCTCTCTCTCTCTCTCTCTCTCTCTCTCTCTCTCTCTCTCTCTCTCTCTCGTTAAGATATTACATTTGACAGTTTTTATAAGATGAAGTTTATAAGAATAAAATATCCTAAGTTGCTATATAAAGGAAACTCTCTCTCTCTCTCTCTCTCTCTCTCTCTCTCTCTCTCTCTCTCTCTCTCTCTCTCTCTCTCTCTCTCTCTCATTAAGATGTTACGTTAGACCGTTGTATTAGAGTAAAATATACTAAGTCATAATATAAAGGTAATATTCTCTCTCTCTCTCTCTCTCTCTCTCTCTCTCTCTCTCTCTCTCTCTCTCTCTCTCTCTCCTATTAAAATATTACATTCGACCATTTGAATGATAAACTGAAATTTGTAAGATTAAAATGCCTAAAGTCATAATATGAAAAAAGTTCTCTCTCTCTCTCTCTCTCTCTCTCTCTCTCTCTCTCTCTCTCTCTCTCTCTCTCTCTCTCTCTCATTATGTTAAGATGTTACATTAGACCATTTTAATGGTAAATTGGAATTTATAAGAATAAAATATACAAAGTCATAATATAAAGGAAATTCTCTCTCTCTCTCTCTCTCTCTCTCTCTCTCTCTCTCTCTCTCTCTCTCTCTCTCTCTCTCATTAAATTAAGATGTTACATTAGACTATTTTAATGGTAAATTGAAATTTATTAGAATAAAATATACAAAGTCATAATATAAAAGGAATTCTCTCTCTCTCTCTCTCTCTCTCTCTCTCTCTCATTAAGATGTTACATTGGACCATTTTAATGGTAAATTGAAATTTATAAGAATAAAATATACAAAGCCATAATATAAAGGAAATTCTCTCTCTCTCTCTGTCTCTCTCTCTCTCTCTCTCTCTCTCTCTCTCTCTCTCTCTCTCTCTCTCTCTCTCTGGGACCACCAGTAGAGGCGCCGAGACCTTGTAAATGAGTGGAAGAGGATTCATCACTGTTTTGTTTACCTGTTGTTGTGACATTCGGGAACATATTGGGAGTTTCGTTCCCACGCCTTAGTCGCTCAGGCATACATTACTGTTTTTTGTTTTTTTCATTCCTTGAAACTGTTTTTATTCCCTTTCGCGACTTTGCTGTTTCTGCCTCTTTGTTAACTCAATAGTGATTAGTGCTTTTCTCATGAGAAGTCATCTGTTTGTATGAACGATACAAGCAGACAGTATTTCTCTTGATAATAATAATAATAATAATGTATCCATTATAATAAAATTCGAGTGGATCTTTTTTGTCCTTCCCCGGGTGACGGTAGGGAAGACGTGACACAACCACCCATCCCCTTCAAACCGGTTTGTCCGCCTCGGGTGGGGGCGGGGTAGGTACAGGAACGCGAGGGTGGGGGAGACATGACACATCCACCCTCCTCCGGCAAACCTGTTTGTCCGCCACACGTGGGAGTGGGGTAAGTTAGGGGATCAGGAGGGTAGAGGAGACATGACGGGCAGCACCGGGTTCCAGCGTAGCGTAGTGTGTGCCATCATGCTAATAATAATAATAATATACTTTGTTTTAGATTATGACCATGTGCAGACGCACATTACAGGTACATTATTATTTTTACTCTGACTTTGACTGTGACTTTTTGTTAAGATTAGATGAAGTTGAAGAATTATCAGTTAATGACGATTATAATGAAATTCTCAAAACTTTCATAACAGTTGTTTTTCCTACACATTTAATATCTAATTTTATCAGGGGTAAGGATAATAAATATGGTGTGGAAAAATCACAACTAATTATTTATTGTTTGTTTATTTTATATCAGACATTGACATTGAAAGAGAAGTAAGCATACCTTAGTTTAACCAGACCACTGAGCTGATTAACAGAGAAAGTACAGTAACAAACCGATAGTTACTTTTTTTGAAGATACCTGTATACCCTTATCTATGTCGGACAGGTAAGAGATCCAGGTAGATTAATAGGTATTTCGATGGGCTTTGTCTTGGAGCATTTAATTTATTTTGGATGAAATACGAGCAAGTACCATTGCATGTGCAGTGGTGTAGCTAGGAGTCTGTCAGTGGGTGGGTACCTAGGGGGCACAGCTGAATTTTTTTTTTTTTTTTGGGGGGGGGCACTAGGCCTTGGAGGAATAATAAGATTATTCCTCCAAGTACTATTCGAGCGGAGCAAGCCTATACAGCGGGGTTGGTTCGGGGGGGGCTCCCCAAGAAAATTTTGAAATGTGACCAATTTCAGAGGCATTCTGAAGCCATATGAGAAGGGTATTAGGGCATATTCTGAGACCAGCGGTGGATATTCAGGAATTATACAGGTATCTGTGATTCTGTTATATTGTATGAAGTAAAACAGAGATGTACAGAAATCAGGTACATTATAATTATACGTAATTAAAGAATAGGAATTACAGATATGAAACTGAAAAACATATATAAAGTGAGCTATGCAAAACACATTAATTCCTGTGGGTGTAGAAATTGTAAAACCTAAGCATGGAAATACAAGAACAAAAAAATAGACTTTTTATAAGTCTATCATGTAACAGGTTCTCTTGATCAAAAATTATATATATATATATATATATATATATATATATATATATATATATATATATATATATATATATATATATATATATATATATACATATATATATATATATATATATATATATATATATATATATATATATTTTGAAAGTAACAAAATTTGAAAAATTGCTTGCTATACATTATAATGTGATGAAGCAGCAGACTACTGCGACATGACTTATTTTAACAATATTCTCCTGTTCCTGTAATTTTCTGCAAACTTATCAACAAATTCCTCTAAATCTATTCTTTTAACTGGCATACTTTCAACTGATAACACAGCAAGATTACTTAATCTGTCATTGCCCATTGCATTTCTGAGAGTAGTCTTAATTAATTTCAGAGCAGAGAAGCTTCTCTCTGCTGAAGCTGACGACACAGGTGACACTACAAAAATTTTGGCTAGTCTGCAGGGTTCAGGAAATGCCTCCTCATATGGATTAAGAATTTTCAGCAAGTCTAACAATGATTAAGGCCTTTCAGTGTCACTTGCGTCCTTGTAGCGTCTTTCTAACATGCGTTTTGCAGAGTACAGCTCATGTTTGAGATCTTCAGTGTTAGCATTATAGGCATGAATAAGTCCACACATTTTCTCGAAAGATAAGAATTCCTTACTTTGTGGGTTAAGTGACTGTAATACTTTCATAAGTGTGCAGGTTTCATTACTGAACCGCCTTTTCATTTCTGACAACATATGGTCTACAAAGGGTAAAAAAAAGTGAATTCGTGCTGAATCCTTAACACTGAGGTCAAAGTGTGTGCTTCCTGACTGTTTTCCAATAGAATCAACAACAACGAACTCCCGCAATTTTGTAGAAATTCTACGTTTCCCTGATGGTCTACGCTCTGAAGTATCAAAACCAGGAGCTGTTGAACTCTTCTCCACCTCATCCCACAAAGGATCAAAAGAAGATGTATCTGAACGCATCTCTTCAAGCTGAACTGTTACAGTTTCAATTAATTCTACAGCTTTTACCAAGTCAAGGTTAGCTGACTGTAGCAAATTTGATAGTTGATTTACCTTACCAAGAATATATGTCATGATAACTAACCACATAACAAAACGAGCATTTATTTCGCATATCAGTCCTCTTGCATCAATAGCCCTACCTGCATTGAAGTCATCTGCTAAATCTCCCAGAACACGTACCACAGCAGACAACCTATCTCTGATTGCTTTGCAAGCATCATACCTGCAAGCCCATCGGGTATCTGAAAGTCGCTTTAGCTCTCTTGTTTGCTCATTGGGATACAGTTCCTCTTGTACATCTATACACTTTGCATGGGCATAAGAACCACTAATGAATACACACAGTT
>NC_089756.1:15558725-15563725 GCF_040412425.1 Macrobrachium rosenbergii
CTTTTCAACAAACCAAACTGTGGATTTCATACAACACAGAATATAAAATGTTATGGGTGATTTCACATCCCTAGCTAGACTAATATAGGATTACTTGGAAGGGGTCCGGTCATAGATAAAAAATAGAGTGAAACAATTGCTTTGAAGGAAAACAGAGAGCTTTAAGGTTATCTCTCTCTCTCTCTCTCTCTCTCTCTCTCTCTCTCTCTCTCTCTCTCTCTCTCTCTCTCTCTGGCCCTTAGCAACCACTGCGGAATATGACTTTACATTCGCAGTCTCATGATATGTTTGTCCAGCAATGCTTCGGAAGTTTAATGAAATACGTATACATAGATAGTTCAACTGAAAATAAATTTATCCCTAAGTAGGCATTACGACAGTCATGGCGATATTTTAAATACCTGCTTTAAGCAAGATGGCGTTCAGGTATTCAAAAGGTTAGGCGAATGTGTGTTGGGAAAATGGATTTGCAAGACTGCGCATAGACTGAAATTGAAAGTGGAACGAAATCCTGAATTTTTTTTAACGAACTCATTATTAAATTGGCAAAGGTGAGCATGTAGTAAAAAGGGCGAGATGCAGAGGGTGGCATGTTTACGAGTGCGTACAAGTTTAGCATATGAATGGTGGTGCGGATTATTTAGTGCGCCTGCGTAAAAATCATGTGACATTACGAAGAGGATGATTTTCAAATGCAATTCAACTGGACCTCTCTGATATAGTGGACTATAGGGCGAAAGACGTTCTTAAGCGGATCGCAAACGAGAACTCCTGAAATGCTTTGTGAGAAGAGACCCTTGACAAACACTGCAAGAAAATGTAGGGAACGGAACAGATGCAGCGTAGTTAATCCCACCGGAGAGTGAAAGATAAGTTGAGAATCTCAAGACTGTTTTACCAAAAAATCGATAAGGTTTTATAAAGTAAGTCTCCTTTTTGTTTGGCTTAATGCCATACTTTGACAAACTCCCTGCAGCTATCATAAACAGTGGTATGGGTTTATCCCATGTGTCTAGGAAGGGGTGGCCATGGATAAGGAAGTATAGATTACAGCTGGCTGTAGCTTTTGGAGGTTATAATTTGATTAATTTTTACGGATGATCAGACAGAAGTGTGTGAGGTTTTTTGTTTTAGATAGTGATCGTTGCGTGTCAGTTAAAAGCCCTGAGCTATCAGAAAAATAAAAAAACAGAACATAGATTTGAAAGTTTACTGCTGTCATTCAACTGATAATACACATGTACACTCATGCGCGCACGCCCATAATATATATATATATATATATATATATATATATATATATATATATATATATATATATATATATATATATATATATATATATATATATATATATATAATTTCACGCCTTTGTTGTATATGCACTTTTATTGCTGCAGTCTCTCTCTCTCTCTCTCTCTCTCTCTCTCTCTCTCTCTCTCTCTCTCTCTCTCTCTCTCTCTTCCCCATGAGTTTAAAAAAAGTATAAGAAAATATCCGTTTGAAAATATCCGTTTAGGAAACATATTGTACATCTGATCATACTTTACGAATCCTACATATATAGTTCATTTTCTAACTTATACGTATACATACATATACAAACATATACACACAGAAACTCAGAAAATTAATGATGCGTGTAGGATTCGTGAGATTTGATCGGATGTTGTGCAGTATGTTTCTTAAACCAAAACTCACGAGAGAGAGAGAGAGAGAGAGAGAGAGAGAGAGAGAGAGAGAGAGAGAGAGAGAGAAACTGCAGAAACAAAAGTGCAGACGCCTCATAGGCATTAATCTTCATTTTCCTATTCGAGAGAGAGAGAGAGAGAGAGAGAGACAGACAGACAGACAGACAGACAGACAGACAGACAGAGAGAAACCGCAGAAACAAAAGTGCAGATACATCATAAGCATTAATCTTCCACTTTCCTATTCCTATGAGAGAGAGAGAGAGAGAGAGAGAGAGAGAGAGAGAGAGAGAGAGAGAGAGAGAGAGAGAGAGAGAGAAACTGCAGAAACAAAAGTGCACATGCATCATAGGCATTAATCTTCCATTTTCCTATTCCTATGAGAGAGAGAGAGAGAGAGAGAGAGAGAGAGAGACAAAGAGAGAGAGAGATGAAACAAAAGTGCAGATGCATCATAGGCTTTAATCTTTCCACTTTCCCATTCGATCGATCGATCGATCGATCGATCGATCGAGAGAGAGAGAGAGAGAGAGAGAGAGAGAGAGAGAGAGAGAGATGCACCATAGGCATTAATCTTCCACTTTCCTATTCGAGCCTCTTGTCATATCTGACGCGAGCCACATTAAATTTGCAACAAACGAGAACAGATGAAGTGATTGGCTGACGTGGATAGTTCTTAGCATCTCAACACATGTGGATGGATGAAGGATGATGACCACTGGCGTATGTGTAACTGCAATGAAGACTCCAATCTAATGCAATTTCCTGTTTGTTCTCGCTGACGTTAAGCTACAGTTACTCAAGACCTTTGCGGGGCGTCAGGAAGAACGGTATTGCACCGACCACAAATTTCCTCGAAATTGCATCGCGTTGCGTCCGTGCCTGTGTGTGCTTTCGCACCATCTGGAGGAAGGTTTCGTCGAACGTTTGTTGAGAGTGGCGCTTGTAAGGATAAACGGGTTCTCCTGATGGAGTTTTCTCTCTTGAGACGCTTGTTATGTCGTTCTCTATTTTTGCATTAAAACGATCATTGCGTTTTGGAGAAATGCAGATCCATATTCAATGGTTTGAGAGGCCTTGAATGCACTGTTTTACGGTAGGCGATGACATCAACTTCTGTATTTTGATTCTGATTGATTCTTTGTGAAGAAACATCTCAAAGTTCTAAGAGAATGTCCTCTAACTGGGGCCACAGTAATCAGGCTACTTCTTGCAAAAATGACTTATTTTTGTAACATGAATAAGTAGGGACATTGAAGGCGTCACTGATTCCTGGCTTTTTCCATTGTGCTGGAAATCAGCATGGCACGTGAATAGAATTAATTTCTGTTACCGCAATATGTAATATCGGCTAAACCTGCTGCCACTCGTAACACCATATTGGCTACCACTTCTCACATTGGCTCGGTTCGCTGATTGTTCCTTGATCTGTTCCCCTTTGCTGCCGTGCTTAGGAATTCTTTCCCTGCTTGCGGTTTCTTGTGAGATAAACCCCATCCATTTCTTGTTATACCATTTCTCTGCCATCGTTCTTATATGATGGTTATTTGACATTCATATTCAACACTGACAGCTTAATATTGTTGTGTTTTGATGCTGAACTCAAAAATGGACGGAGAGTTGGACTAGGTTGGTTTTTAGTAAATTTTGATGAGTACTGGAAAAGCAGAGCTTCTGCAGACATCTCTGAAATGGGCTTTTAAGGCGTTCAGGTAAAAACCTCGTCTACACGTCTCGAGGTTTCCTCGAATCTCAGTCACTAAACATTAACTAGAGCCTTCAGCAGTTGTGCTTTGATTCGAATGACTAAGTTCGCTTCGACTGGCGAGCAAAGTGAGGGACATGGTTTTCATGAGAAACTCCAGATTGGTTACTGAGATTGTTACGCACTCCTCACGCAAAAATTATGATGAAAATAGATCGTTATACTTTCACTTGCTTGATCTGGTAATGCCCCAGAAGGGAATATGAAATCGAAACGTTTTTCCTGAAATGAGTTTATTGTTTTTCTAAAGGAAAGTTTTAGCTAGATTTATTCCTTTTCAGCCAAAACACGACGAGGCACTTTATTGTTCCTAAAATACCCAATAAGCTTTTTCGTATTTTGTTACCTACGTAAAATATGGTTTTATTCTGAGAAAATAGGCGGATGTTCACTGTCTTCCTTGTAGATTCTAGCTAAACTTTACATTTTTATCCCTGAAAAAAGTATAAAACTTTCTTATTTGTCCGGGAACTCAGTAAATCTAGATTCAAATTTCTCCAAGGAACCAAAACACTCGGGTCTTTTTCGTTTCATAAACTTAATTCGATTCCTCTTTGGAGCTAAGTAAGACAGCTTTGTGTGAGGTTTGTGTCCGTGATCCTAGAGAATTAATCATTTTATACGTTATCGCACTGAATCACAAATAAAAAAAAATAAAGAAATGTCAGTTTTGTCTTTTTTGATATCCTGTTCATTTTAACATGTCACTCCATATGCAAATGAAACCCATAGGATTACCATAAAACTATTTGGAAACAAGACAAAGTCAGTTTATATGAAGTTTTGAAATATTCTGAATTTCTAATAACGGAAACAGAACTGAAAAATCGATTTCATTTTTCTCTCTATAATAAAAATTTATTATGGTAAACAGGAAAATGGTAAAGCAAGACGACTTAACGATATAGATCTGTGCAAGAAAAAAGAGGAGGGTGGGTATGGGGGTCAGAACAGGGAAGACTCAAAAAAAAAAAAAAAAAGCGAAATTGGCACCAATTAAGAGCGCCGCTCTGGGTGGCCCAGAGGCGGACACCTTGGGAAGAGACACTCTTCTTCCGCTCCATCGCTCTAGATATCAACCCACACGTCAGCTGCCTTATCAGATAACAGCCCAATACAGAGTCGCCGCTGTCGCTTGGAAGCATAACTTATGATGCCGTTCTTCATAGACTGCACATTACCAGGCTCTTCAGGGGGTTTCATATTTTTTGCCTGGGTTTTTCTGGCCATTGTGGCCCGGTTTTTGCTTGGGTTTTTCGTTTTTCTGGACGTCGTGGCTTAGGTCATGAGGCTGATGTTCAACGCGTTGTGTGACTCCGAGGAGATACCAGACCCGATTTATCGAAGGAAGTAGGATAGGACGGGATCCTGCGGCGGGAGGAAGCCCCCCCTTGTCCTTATCTCACTGTGGGATACCACCAAAGAAGAAGTTGCTCAGAGATTATGTCAAGTTTGAGATTACTCTATTTGAATAAGATTAAATGTCTCTCTCTCTCTCTCTCTCTCTCTCTCTCTCTCTCTCTCTCTCTCTCTCTCTCTCTCTC
>NC_089756.1:15568725-15596225 GCF_040412425.1 Macrobrachium rosenbergii
CACCAGCCATTGGTTACAATGATATCAGCTGCGGATACTTACTGTTAGCTCAAGTAAAACAAAAACAAAAAAAGATAATTTATGCACTATTGAGCGACTTGCAACATCCATCACGAACGATTGAATTTACATACAGAGCTGCTCATTATTTCGTTCTGATTCTGTGGCACCGTATTTTATAACCAGGAATGAGGCCAAGGTAGGGAGCCTGTCAAATTTAACCTCCTGAAAGGGTCACATGACGTAACTCCTTCCACAGTTATGATTTTGAGCCATTTCTTCGTGTTTGGTAACCGCTACTGAATACCATGAAGTGCTAATGACATGTGATTTATTTGTTTATATCTTACAATAGGTTTTTCCTAATGCAAAGATTGGTGGATATGCATCCTGAGAACCATGTTTAGCCCAGTTCTGTTAGAACCCAGGAGAGAGAGAGAGAGAGAGAGAGAGAGAGAGAGAGAGAGAGAGAGAGAGAGAGAGAGAGAGAGCGAGTCGGCATACAAGAAAGAGGATGAAATTTTCAGAAAAGATATCAAAATAACTTACCACCCAGAGAGAGAGCGAGAGAGAGAGAATCTGCAAACCAGAACGAGGATGACATTTTCAGAACAGATTAGAATAGTATACCGCAGAGAGAGAGAGAGAGAGAGAGAGAGAGAGAGAGAGAGAGAGAGAGAGAGAGAGAGAGAGAGAGAGAGAGTTCTGCATACGAGAAGGATGATAACATTTTCATAACAGAGATTAAAATAACATACCTCAGAGAGAGAGAGAGAGAGAGAGAGAGAGAGAGAGAGAGAGAGAGAGAGAGAGAGAGAGAGAGAGAGTCTTCATACAAGAAGGAGGAAGACCCTTTCAGAACAGAGATCAAAATAACATACCTCTGACGTCTTTTCATAGAAGTAATGGACAATCCCACATCTCAACGCTCTATAGAATGGGAAAGATAACACCGCCAGATTTTGTGTTCAATTTTTTTTTTTCATTTTTTGTCGTTAACATCTTTTTTGGACGTAAGTGCCACCGAAAACAAAGGCGCTTATTTTTGTGAATAAGTTTTACAGCCTGAGAACGTCCCGCCTCAGACATTCCTCTGGGGCGTCTGGAATCCTCCAGTCGCTGCTGGAGGAAGACGTCACGTGCGCATTTCACACACAAATTGTGGCTGTTTGGACTCCTGTGTGGTCGCCTACAGCCGATGTGGTGGTTTCACTCGCCTCTGTTTTTTTTTTTTTTTTTTTTTTATCGTCCTTCTTTATTGACTGTGCGGATTAGAGGTAGACGATGAGAGAGAGACAGAGAGAGAGAGAGAGAGAGGGAGAGAATGTGAATGGTTTCAGCTTGGTGAGATGAGGATGACTTCGTCGAGGCCCTTTCATTTTTTCATTATGATTTGATAGTACACACTTTTATATTGATCACGTTCTTAGGACGACAGCAGTGGTACCATTTGGCCACTAGAGAGAGAGAGAGAGAGAGAGAGAGAGAGAGAGAGAGAGAGAGAGGGGGGCGGAGTTCCAGTTTATGGAAGAAACACCTGGAGAACTTACTTTTCTTTCTAAAGAGAGTTAAACACTTAAGTGTTTTTTTTTTTATTAGAGGCTCTTCCGCAGACATGCTGATATTATTCAGTTTCTGGTCTGAATTCCAGACAATTATTTTAAAAAAATGCTTGGACACATGGCATATATTATTCTTTTAGCTGCCATTAAAAATAAGCGCAAGAGAATGATTTGATCTAAATGGGAACAGCTTATCGGAATTAGCTGTCAAATTAAAAATCAAATATCACCGAGTATTTCCTTCAGTGGTTCTCAGCCCGTGCTCATCATTTTATGAGTTGTTTCTAGTCATAAAGAATTCTCAATCAGGCATCTGATTTATCCGTCCCTGGCTGGATGAGAATCCTGGTCGTAAAAGATCTCGGTTTACATTCGAGAATGCTTTAACATTCATAAAACGTCTTGTGCTTTCAAGGCATATCGTAAACATCGACTATACTCGCAGTTAAACACGTGCTGGTAAGGGACTAGACGAGGAAAAATATTGCAAACGGTAGAGCTTATGGTAACCTGCTGCCGTTTGGTGAAGAGATCATTTTTTTCTCTCTCTCTGATCTTGAATGGACCTTATTATACAGAAAACCGGCAGCTTATTCATTATTAGTTCGCCTTTTTGCGGCCAGGTTCTTTGTTGCGCCGTAGACTCCGGCTGAGGAAGGATGTCTCCATGACGAGTAGTACCCTGGAGTAATGGGGGTTTCTGTATGCGAAGGGCATCGTAGATCTACAAGGCTGGATGGAGGTGGAGTACAGATTGGATCACATAGAAGGTGGGGCGATGGTGCTAGTGCAAGTGACAGTGAGTCAAAATGATCCTGAGATTAAGCAAATCTCGAAACGTTACAAAAGTTTGTGTGACAGTAATGAAGATTATCATTTTTTTTTTACGACAAGAAATCCACAGTTATGTATGGATACAAATATATTTAAAAATAAGTCTCGGTATGTTTATCAAGAGGATTATAGTCTCATAATCTCGCGTTATCGTTCTAATCCGTTTTTTGTTCTCTTCTCCAATACGCTTCGTTTTTCTTACTTTTTAGTGGCTCTCGGATTGTTTAGTTTCCCTCACATTTTATGTTGCTTTTCAGTTTTTGATTGGCCGCTTACCTGCTTAGTTTTATCATTTCTTTCAGTCAACATTTCTCTTAATTAACAGAAGCTTGGTCTAGCAATACATGAGAATGTGCTTGCAACATGAGTGTATGTAGAGGAAATTGCAATATATTGTAATTTTTTCCATTCATCTTCGTGATTAGCTTTCTAAAATACTTCAAACAGAATATATAAAAAGCACATAACGATATATTCGCAAATACTTGTAAAATAGCCATAGGTATATCCCGTCGTGGTTTTGGCATTTCATTGTCAACAGGAAATTGAAACTCGATCATTTCACTGATAACAAATGGCTTTATTTCATTCGCTTGTCTTTTTTTTCACGTCCTTTCAGTCGACTTTTTAACAGCCGAAGTTACTGGCACGTTGCTCTTAAAAAAAAAAAAAAAGCTATCGTTTTGTGGGGATTGCGGTATTTTTTTTATGAGGGTGTCAGTAATAAGTATGAATTGTATAAAGTTAAGTATACCTTAGTTTAACCAGACCACTGAGCTGATTAACAACTCTCATAGGGCTGGCCCGAAGGATTACATTTATTTTACGTGGCTAAGAACCAACTGGTTACCTAGCAACGGGACCTACAGCTTCTTGTGGAATCCGAACCACATTATGACGAGAAATGAATTTCTATCACCAGAAATAAATTCCACTTTATTCTTCAGTGGCCGGTCGGAGATTCGAACTCGCGGCCCGCAGAGTGCTAGCTGAGAACGGAACCCACCCTCCCAATGAGGAACTTATGAATTGTATAGGTATTGTAGCTTGCATCCCCTTCCACTACCCCTCCTTAGAGCATGGAATAGAACTCTTCCTTGCCATCATTATCAGCTATACCGCTCTTAACGTGGGATAGTGTCTGCCCAAGAACTCTGCCATTTCTATTTTATTTAAGTATTATTTTGGGCAGTGCTCCAGCCAAAACCCTCAACAACGGGCCTCGTGGACTATGTCAGGTTTCGTGTCCCACGGGAGATTGCCATCTCAAGAGTCGATCACTTTTCACATGTGTAAAATCTCTAGGAATTCTTTGATTCATGTACGTTATTTAATTTTTTTTTAATTCTATAGAAAAATTACCTTCATATTTAAATGCATCCAAGCTATAGACAAACAAAATAAATTAAAAGCAAAGAAATAAGGCGGGCTAAACTCCTTAAAGCTTGGCATATCTGCAAAGTCAGGAAAAAAGAAAGCCTCAGGAGAATTCCAAAGCCTGTCAGCAGAAGGAAGAACAATTATGGAAACAGACAGTGCATTCCGAGCGTTAATGGTCCTCACCTACTTGATTGATTGATTAATTATTTGCCGTATACTGTCGTTGGATCCGTTGTTACAATTCCTGATTTTAAAAATTTATTATTGTTCCTTTCATACACAGAAAGGTAATACTTTGTTAAAGTTTTCATGGACGTATTGATAAAAAGTTTCAAAGTATCACCAAGTAAAACAATCCGTTTTTTAAATATAATGAAAAAGTTGAAAGCAAAACATTATTATTATTATTATTATTATTATTATTATTATTATTATTATTATTATTACAAATCTCATAACAGCATGAGTCACGAAAATGGTGAAGAAACCCACTGTGGTGTAAATGTAAATACATATTAGAAATACTGTATATAAACAAACGAGAGCTTTCGAGGACTGCGCGATCCTCCTTCTCAGTTGAAAAGGAAAATCGTTTACACAAACACACACACACACACACATATATATATATATATATATATATATATATATATATATATATATATATATATATATATATATATATATATATAATATATATTTACATTTACACCATCATGTAGATTTCTTCACCATTATTATTATTATTATTATTATTATTATTATTATTATTATTATTATTATTATTATTATTATTATTATTATTGTAAATCCTGCACGCTGAGAAAGATCAAAAAGAACGTGAAGCAAGTATTATTATCACAATTATTTCATAGATCCTGAAAAATCATCAAAAAAGAAAAAAAATGCGAGGCAACAGAAGTATCACACCGATATCTTAAGGGTTACGATAATCCACTTAGCTATTTATCGAAGGTCCCAAATGGAACAGAATTAAAAACACGGTAGATATCAAGCCATTAAGAAAGTAATTCAGCGGCTCTCTCTTAGTCCGAGACCCGTTTAGTGGAGATAAGGTATCTTGTAAACGGATACTTACATCGGAGTGTCTCAATTTCGGAAGCCTCGTACAGAAGCGGCGAGTCTGTTAGTATTGTATTTATACCGTATATATATATATATATATATATATATATATATATATATATATATATATATATATATATATATATATATATATATATATATATTTATATATATATGTATGTATGTATGTATGTATGTATGTAAATATAAACAAATATATATATATATATATATATATATATATATATATATATATATATATATATATATATATATATATATATATATATGTATACATATTACTAAAAAGGACCTCATTCAAACTGGATGGTATCTAATGGAGTATTTATTCAGAAATAGTCAGATACCGTCCAGTTTGAATAAGATCTTTAGTAATTCTACTATTGCACAGAACAATTGTGTATGTGATAAAGTTAATATGTACATATATATGTATATAAAAACAGGTTGTACTGATTATATTTGTATATATATGTATGTATATATATGTATATGTATATAATACATATATATATATATATATATATATATATATATATATATATATATATATATATATATATATATATATATATACAGTATATATATTATATGTGTGTGATTATATATACATAAATATATATATATATATATATATATATATATATATATATATATATATATATATATATATATATATATTTATGATTAGTGCAACCTTTTTTAGGTCATGTGTGCTTCCTTTACTAGAATACTGTTCCCCTGTGAGAATGTCTGCCTCTGCCAGAGATTTATCTCTTTTACATAGAGTGATTCATGGTGGTAGATTTCTGTTCCCTAATATTAGCTATCATGGCTTGGACCATCGACGGATGGTCCTTTGTTTGTCCCTTTTCATAAGTTGTATTTTAATAGCGATATTTCACATTCATAATTGATCCCTGATTCCCTTTTACTGCCGAGAACAACTAGATTTTCTGAACAGCAGAGCCAATATGCAGTAAATATGCCTCGCTGTCGAACTTTTCAGTTCCAGAGGTCCTTTATTCCTCATACTGTTGGACTGGGGATCTCGTGCAATTGGAAGTTCAAAAGTTTAAGCGAAGGAGCAATGCATTTCTACCCCAGTACAATTCTCCTTGTTTTTTAATATTATACTTAACATTTTAATGTATCTATTTATTTGTTAATTTATTTTTCTTTTTTAATAAGTGATGTCTTCTTTCTGCATTTCCCATAACATTCTGTTACTTCTTTCTAATGAACACCATGTTCTCTGGAAGCTTGAATTTCAAGTCAATGGCCCCTGCGGTCTCTTTCCATATGAATAGAGTTCAACTTCTTAATAATAATAATATTAATATTCTAAAGCGGTTCCGCTAACGGGAGTTAGTTGCAGGATAAAGAATGTCTGTTGTTACTGCCAACATTCATACATAAACTACCAAATAGTGGATGAACCTCCTGAGAAGAAAAGTTCTTCATTGGACGGGTGGGTATTGTTCTCAGCTAGCACTCTGCTGGGCCCTCGTTCGATTCTCAGACCGAACAATGAAGAATTAGAGGAATTTATTTCTGGTGATAGAAATTCATTTCTCGGTATAATGTGGTTCGGATTCCACAATAAGCTGCAGGTCCCGTTGCTGATAACCAATTGGTTCTTAGCCACGTAAAAAAAAATCTAATCCTTCGGGCCAGCCCTCCCTAGGAGAGCTGTTAATCAGCTCGGTGGTCAGGTTCATCTAAGGTATACTTGACTTTTCCTGTGAAGAAAACCTCAACAATATTAGCTGATTATAAATCTAACCGGCGTTGCGTCCAACACCCATTCCCCCCTTCCTCCAACCCACCCACCCACCACCCCAACCACATCCCAACCTACATACTGTCCCGTTCCAGTATATTTTTAGTTACGTACTCAGTGGTATTCCCTTTATTGGGAAGATTATATAGGAATTATAGTAATTAGAGAAAAATCTCGATAGTTATAAATGTGCAGTTACATATTAGTGATTTTTAAAGACATGTTTTTCTGATATTAGAGACAGCTAATTCTAAAGAGAAACATTTAATAGAATATTTGTCACTTATGCACGCCTGATTTTTTATTTTTTCCTATTCACAAATATTTACCTATAAATATCGTTTAATATCGAATTCACTGTACCATGGTAATAGCACCCAAAGGGAATTATAATGGTTGTCGTTCCTTAGCCAAATGCCCAGGTTCGAATCCTGGCCTGGGTAGAAGCACTTATCAGTTATAATTCCCTTTAGTTGTTTTCTCGTTGTTTCTATGACAAAGACCCAGGTTCGAATCCTGGCCTGGGTAGAAGCACTTATCAGTTATAATTCCCTTGAGTTGTTTTCTCGTTGTTTCTATGACAAAGACCCAGGTTCGAATCCTGGCCTGGGTAGAAGCACTTATCAGTTATAATTTCCTTTAGTTGTTTTCTCGTTGTTTCTATGACAAAGACCCAGGTTCGAATCCTGGCCTGGGTAGAAGCACTTATCAGTTATAATTCCCTTTGGGTGTTTTCTCGTTGTTTCTATGACAATGACCTAGGTTCGAACCCAGGCCTGGGTAGAAGACTCATGAGTCATAATTCCGTTTGGGTGTAGGCTATTCCCAAGTTTTTGTGAATTCGAAATTAAACGCTATTTGTGGTTTAATATTTATGTACAGTGAGTAGATCTAATTGGCTAATGTTCTGAAGCTCTCAGTCTTGTTCAGTAGCCTTGGAAATTAAATTGGCTAATATATAATCACCCACTGAGTAAAAAATAAGAGAGATGTAATACTCCAAATGAGAGCTTAAGGAATTTAGTGATAATTAACTATTACAGATGTTTAGTGGAGAGAGAGAGAGAGAGAGAGAGAGAGAGAGAGAGAGAGAGAGAGAGAGAGAGAGAGAGAGAGGCTCTTTAAGTACATATCGGACTTGGAAGCGGACACTGTACAGAATCCTGTAACACTCTAGATGAGAGCTTAAGGACTTTAATGATAATTAACTATTAAACCTGCTTAGTGGAGAGAGAGAGAGAGAGAGAGAGAGAGAGAGAGAGAGAGAGAGAGAGAGAGAGAGAGAGAGAGACTCCTTAAGTACATATCGGACTTGGAAGCAGACGCTGTACAGAATCCTGCAATACTCTAGACGAGAGCTTAAGGAATTTAGTGATAATTAACTATTACAGCTGCTTAGTGGAGAGAGAGAGAGGGAGAGAGAGAGAGAGAGAGAGAGCGCGAGAGCGAGACTCCTTAAGTACATATCGGACTTGGAAGCAGACACTGCAGAGAATCCTGAATTCCTTTCGGAGCATGGTTCTGCCATCCGATAAATCCTGCATGAGTAGCCAAGTGGAAAGCAAACAGAAACCATAAACCATCGGTGCTTCTGGAGAGAAGCCCGCAGCGCTACGGACCGCGCTTAGGCTAAATGCCAATTTAACTTAACCAAATTAACATCGGGGAATATAAACCAGGCGATAAAAGAAACCAGGGTATTGTTTATGCAAAAATTTATTAAGCATGGCGCGGTTGCCGGTCAAAATGAAAATAAAAGAGCAAAAAATGAAGACGAAGGAAGTTACCGGGGTTTGCCGGAGGTGCGTCGGCGGTTCGGTTATGGACGTCGCCTTCAGAAATTGATGTTACGCATACCACAAGATGGCAGCACTTGGGCTTGAAATCCTGTAGGGTTTTTTACGACGGCTTTCGTGTACCGGATTACCCGTGTCGTCTCCGCACTAGATAATGTTCGTTGTAGGTAATAATGACCTCGCTTCAATTTATAGGTCTAGAGCTGTGCTTTTATGATCGAGCGAAGCAGTCCCAACTCACGAGTTAATTAAGGGATGACGGTCCTGTTTGGAATTGGATGCCGTGTAATGGAAAATATGAATTTAGAATGACGCTGAAACTGGAACCCACTTTATCAGAGAGAGAGAGAGAGAGAGAGAGAGAGAGAGAGAGAGAGAGAGAGAGAAAATAATCTTTTATTGTAAAGAGTGAATTCATTTTCCTGGCGACTAGATGAGCGCAGGCAGATCTTCAATGAGAGATAGAGGCCGAACACGAACAGTATCGACTCATCTCTCCGCAAGACAGGGAGACAGAAGGACAGGCAGACAGCAAGTTGCTGTCGTGCAAGTAAGGAATTAAATACGATGACAGATCGCGCCCTGTGATGTCCTTGCTTAAAAACTCGGCGCTGCTGATGCTTGGCCCTCGCTTGAAAGGAAAATGCGTCCCGCTTGAATAATGAATTCTAACCCGATGACATCTTATGAAGGTACATCAAACGGGTTTATCAGGAACACGAAAGTCATTAGGGCGGCGCATGCGTAATGCTTGCCTCCCATGCTGGTGGTCCCGGGTAGTGCTTACTTGCCGTTGCTCGTTTCTTCCTTTTTTTTTCTTTTTTGACTGCATAGCTGCATAAACGGACATATTTTCCCAATTTCTCGAGGGACCAGATAGCGTTGCGTCTTAATCAGAAATTTCTTCTTCGGGTCATTTGGAAGTTCTTTGTGCATTCGTGCTTGAATCAGGAATGAATTTCTGCGTTGCGAATTGTAGTCTCATAATTGTATACTAGTTCTGCTTCAGTTTAATATTCGCGTAGGGTTTTGTTGCATTTCTTTCGTGATTTTAATTATTCATGACGATATTGAATAGAGTCTGAGCTTCTAATGCATTTTCAGAAAAGGAAATATGATGAGATTATTTATTCAAATCCGCGAGGTCTTCTTATATTTCCTCTTCACAAGGAATTCAATTTAGGCCAAAGGCCAAGCGCTGGGACCTATGGGGTCATTCAGCGCTTTAAGGGAAAATGAGAGTAGAAAGGTATGAAAGGTGTAACAGGAGGAAAACCTCGCAGCTGCACCATGAAACAGTTGTGAGGAGGAGGGTGGAGAGCAAGTTGGAAGAAAGAGAATATGAATGGAGGTACAGTAAGAGGAATGAAAGGGGTGGCAGCTAGGGGCCGAAGGGACTCTGCAAAGAACCTTAAGTAATGCCTACAGTGCACTGCATTAGGTGCAATGACAGCACTGTCCCCCAAAAGGATTTCATCTTGACCTCTACTATTATATTTCCAACTATGACCTAGGGTAATCATCTTAAATACTTGTCCCATGAAACAAGGTCAGGACAGAATTCCTCATTTCGGGGTTCTAAGGGGTAACCACGATATCGTCTCCATAATTATACAATTGATGATTGATTTATGATTGCTAAAACTGGCGTGACAACATCTGGGGGTATTGACGCCGCATATATATAATTATAGAAACATTTGAGCTTCCTGTATATCTCCCAGAGAGTTGTGAATGTTATTGATATGAAATTTCACATTACAAAGTATTTTTTTCTTTCAGAAAATAACATACATACATGTGTGTATACATACATACATACATACATACATACATACATACATACATACATACATACATACATACATACATACACATTATGTATATCGAGTCTATCGTATCGTAACGCCAACACAGACTGTCAGGATAACCATGGTATTCATTCAGCAGTTATTTCTTAAAAATCCCAAAATCAACTGTAGTTGACGATCCTTGCCACTGCTGGCTGCCTGTGTATAAGACCATTCAGATAATAATATAAAATGATACTAATAATAACAAAAATGACAATACCTGTCAAACCTGTCCACTTACCACCAAAATTGTTTTCCCTTTGAGATATATATAATACAATAAAAGTTCTAAAAGGTAATTAAATAATGGCTTTATGACAAAACGCTGGTGAAACGAATTCAAAGGACTGAGGAGAATGACTGAACCAAAGTGGTTTACAAATTTAATTACACCTCTATACATCCGCCACCACTCACCCACCATCTTCGTACAATAAAGTTATCATTGACTTAATGCCTAACATTTAAAAGACATTTGGAGCAAACGTGCTGATGGATTTTCCAGTTTTCCAGTGAAACAAGGACATCTCATCGTTTTGTTTCAACAGTAATTTTCAAGGCTAGCGGAAATTTTGTGTAATAAAATGCCTTTCCTACCTGTTCCAGTGGATTGCATAATTGCCGATAACAACCATTATAAATTCCTACCCATTTTTACATGCTGTCTAATGTTTCGAGAAAGTTGAGGAAAGCTTTTAAAAAGTGTAAGTGGGAAGCCATTACTTTTTGTTCGCAATGCGTTGGTGTTTATTGATGACCGGAAATCCAGCGGTTTGTCATTCTGACCCTCATTCAGTCAAACGCTTTATAAACAAAAATGTGTTGGACAGAATGTTTGACAGGAGAATGATGAAGTGGGTTTTGACAGAACCTTTATAATGGCTCCTGGAGAAATCGTTCTTTATATAATGAATACATGGGAACTGAAAGTGATTGTGTGTGTGTGTGTGTGTGTGCATATACGTTTCCTTTCGCTTCTCATCCGACCGTTTATTTTCACCTGGATTCGAAACATGTTATTTTCTTTTTGGGAATGGAAGAGATTCCTTGAGGCAAATGAAAAAAATTATATATATATATATATTAAAAAAACATCAGAGCATTTTCCTGCGTGGTTATAGAAATATTTTATTTACGACAATAAAAATAATAACAATAATACAAAGACTGATAATACGAAAACAGTAATATAATGATAATATACTTACATACACTGTGTGGTTACTATGATTAGCTTTATAATTAATGATAATCATCAAAGCCTGTCTCGAAACACAGAAGGATGTAAAGAATTCCAGATCCTGGAAGTAGATGGTTTGAATGGCTAAACAAATCAGTTGAAACTCGAGTTTCCGAGATCTACACAGTATCTTTCGGATACAACCAAGCAGGGAGAGTTTTTTTTTTTTTTTTCCTACAGGCAAAGAAGGGTTCCTGAAAGACACCCAAAGTATTATATAAGAGAACCAGCGCGTGGATACAGAGGAGTTCACCTTGAGATTTTAATTATTTCCAGCCAAAAGCAAAACTGCCTCCCAGCGCTCGTGTGAATGTAAATCAGATGTCCACTTAGCGTCGGCCATTTTTCGCAATATTTACAGTCGCTGTTTTGAAAACCTTTCGTGCCCTGACAGTTAGTCTTTTCGGGACTTCCTAAGTAAATGTAATATGAGTAAAAGCGTTCGGCGGCTGCAAACATCCGCCAAGGGTTAGCAGTGTACCCATGAAAGTTAAATTCCTGTCTGTCCGTCTCTCGCAAAATCTAATCCCTTGTTGCGACTCGCGACGTTCAACTTTGGTGTTTTTTTTTTTTTTTTTGCTGACAAACATGAACAAACCGAACCAAAAATAGAAGCCCAGAGAAGAATAATCCCCTTCCCCCTCACGTTCTTCATACCATCTTCAGACGGTCAAATATTAAGTACTGTATTTGAATACTTGAATAAGAAGTAAAAGAGATTCGGGGAAGAGAAGAATCTTCATTGGAAGTTGGGTTATGCTTTATTAAACAGGAGCTAACTGGAGTCCTTATGTGGTTACCTGGATTGATCATAAAACTGCTAAAGGTACAGGACCGCGTATATTTTAAAGTAGGAGGTCACTGAATATAATTTGTTGCGAATGTGATGCGTACAAGCTTCTTGTAATCGTTAAAAAAATTAAATTCTTCTGTCATATCTAGATGTTACCCAATATTTAGGAAATATTCGTAATTTTTTTTTATAATATAATTTAATTATATAGGATTTTGAAGGTAGTATAATTGGTAAGTTTTTGTTGAAACTTACAAAGAAAATAAACATTGCCGTAAAAGGATACGGATTATTTTAGAAAAGCGTCTTATTGAATTTCAAGTAAAATAAAAAAAAGAAGCAAGATGATAGCGTGGAAAACAGTAAAATATTACGATCATGCAATGTATAATCACACGAAAACGCTGTTATTTCCTAGTAAAAAAAATTCTGTTACCGATCATATAAAAAAGCAAATTGCTTCAAATGCCTCGTCACACTTAGTTTGCGTATTGTCCAGGTTAACACGCCACTGCTACCTGTGTCATTTTACACGGAATTGTATAATTTTTTTACTACAGTACTGTATTGAATGGGCGTACAGGTGTCTGCAGTAAACCAGATGGAGAAAGGCATATGTCCTACTCTTATTTTCTCATTTATATTGATTATAAACATTCCGACAGGTGCTTGTGTGACCTTCCCTTAAAAAATAAAGGGATTGAAGATGGGCAGATATCTACCTACGCAGTTTATTAAGGTTTTCTGGGGCGATTTTTGGCTGTCGAGGTATTGTAATCAAAGTAATGGGAATTAAGCAACACGCGCGATGTGGTAAATTTGGAATTTTTTCCAGTACGGTGCTGCAAATATGGAATTTGTTCAAGGACGATGTGGTAAATTTATAATTTTTTCAAGCGCGATGTGGTAAATGTGGAATTTTTTCAAGTAGTATGTGGTAAAATCTAAATTTTTTCAAGTACGTTATTTGTAAATATGGAATTTGTTCAAGTACAATGTGATAAATTTGGAATTTTTTCAAGTACGATGTGGTAAATATGGAATTTGTTCAAGTACGATGTGGTACATTTGGAATTTTTTCAAGTACGGTGTGGTAAATATGGAATTTGTTCAAGTACGATGTGATAAATTTAGAATTTCTTCAAGTACGATGTGGTAAATTCGGAATTTTTGATAGTGGAGAGTTTTACTGTACATAGGCTGCACATAATGTTCATTAAGTGTACACACCCATATGCACGTCAACATTCAGGCATGTTATACTTACAAATGTTATATGTGTTTTTTATCACAATACACCAGGCAAAGCTATCCTGTTCTCACTATGGCTTTGGGGATGAGGGTGCTAGCCCCATGCCCATTACTTGATCCCAGTAGACTCTGGTACCCATTTACAACTAGGTCGACTGATGAGCGGCGGTCCGGGAATCAAACCACGGACATTGCTAGCGCAAGCCCAGGGCTCTGCCACTGAACAACGACACCTCATATATATATATATATATATATATATATATATATATATATATATATATATATATATATATATATATACATTATACATATTTGATGTAAGAGCACCAAGAAAAGATGCCGTAGGCACATAAGCCACGTGAACATCTATGGGACCAGCAACTTCATCCTATAAACACTGTTAAAAACTGAAGTTTAGGGCTTTCAACCACCACCCCATCCAAACGAGAAATTCATGTGGTGCGTTTTTAGTTTTCTATAAAAGAAAACTATTGAGGTGGCTTTGTCTGCCTGTCCGCACTTTTTCTGTCCGCCCTTAGATCTTCAAAACTACTGAGGCTAGAGGGCTGTAAATTGGTACGCTGGTCATCCACACTCCAATCATCAAACGTACCAAATTGCAGCCCTCTAGCCTCAATAGTTTTCATTTAATTTAAGGTTAAGGTTAGCCATGAATCGTGCGTGTGGCACCGCTTGCAGTGCCAGCCGCCGACGCATCTCCACTTGCCCACATCTGAGGAGCAACTGAGCGCTGCCCGGTCGTGACGGAGAGTTTCATACTGCAGCACACTGAAAGTTTTGTACAGCATTATACGCTGTACAGAAAACTCGATTGCGCCGAAGGAACTTCGGCGCATTTTTTATTTGTTTGTGAATCTGAATGTATATTACAGTCTTTTCATAGTAACTCGTTATATTATCGGGTATTCAATCTTTCTGATTTAAGAATCGAACAGCAATTCAGTACTTTTGAAAATAAACCCTACCAGTTCTCTCTGTCACATTCAATTTTTGGATTCCAAATCACGTGAGTTTTTTTTTTCTTGCCATAAATTAATAATACGACATAGATCTCTGTACAAGGAAGAAAATAAAGAAAAATGTTCAACTCACGCCAAAGGAATCAAATTAAAATTATGGATTTCAAATCACGTGTCTTTTTATTTGTTTATTTATTTATTAGTTTTATTTTATTTTATTTTATCTTTTTGCCATACAATGAAAAGACGGCGTAGATCTCGGTACAAGGAAAAGAAAAAAAAAAGTTTAACTCACGTCAAAAGAATCAGATTAAACTTATGAATTTCGAATCACGCGTCTTTTTATTTTTAATTTTTTCCGTAAATTAAATAGGCGGCGTAGATCTCGGTACAAGGAACAACAGTTAAAGAAAAAAGTTTAACTCACGGCAAAAGAATCACTTTAAACTTACGATTTCCCAAATTCCCAATCACACGATTTTTGTTTTATCATAACATGCAATATTGATAAGACGAAACGACAGAGACATGTGTAAAGAATTAAAAGAAATAACAAAAAAAAAAAAAAACGGTCACCTCACTTGAAAGGACTTCAACGTTCAACGCACCTTTTTTAAAACGCACGCGAAAGCGACGCCTTGTCTCTCTCTTCAGAAACACCTGTAACCGCGGCCATTTCAAACTACACATTTTTCGGGAGGGAGGTCGTAGCCCTCTGAAGCTGTGTTGAGGAGATATTTATGGAGGATGTAGCCTCAGTCGGATAATATCTCATTAGCGCTCATCAAAAGTAATGAGTCCCGCGTCTCGTATCTCCACGGAAACTTACGAGACGAGACGGCGAGAGAGATGCTTTCGACATACGCATTACTTTGGCAGATGTCTGAGATGTCTCGCGTCGCTACGTGTCTCTTAATGTAGTTTGAAGTTATGGCTGTCATTGGAGTTATTAGAGTTGTAGTAGTTTTAGTAACGAATGTTGTTATGATTTTTATTAGTTAATCACTGCTGTAATAACCAGTCACCTCTGACAAGGAGGTTATGTATCTGGTACTTTTTGTTTGTTTTTATAAGTTATTCATCGTTATCATAACCAATATTTAATACGGTTTGCTTGTTTTTATAATAATCAGTATTAGGTACGTTTTTTTTTATAAATTATTCATCGTTATCATAACTAGTACTTGAAATGGTTTTTATGTTTTAAGTTTTCTGTAAAAGAAAACTATTGAGAGGGCTATTTGTCTGTCCGTCCTCACTTTTTCTGTCCGCCCTCAGATCTTAAAAACTACTGAGGCTAGAGGGCTGCAAATTGGTATGATGATCATCCACCCTCCAGTCTTCAAACATACCAAATTGCAGCCCTCTAGCCTTAGTAGTTTTGATTTTATTTAAGGTTAAAGTTAGTCATGATCGTGCATCTGGCAACGCTATAGGACAGGCCACCACCTGACCGTGGTTGAAAACTTCATGGGCCGCGGCTCGTAAAGCATTATACGCTGTAGATAAAACTCGATTGCGCCGAAGAAACTTCGGCGCATATTTTACTTGTACAGTACAAGTTATTTATCGTTCTAATATCCAGTATTTGGTACACTTGGTTTGTTGGTTTGTCTGTTTGTCCATTTGCCTGTCTGTCTTGTTCGTTAGCTCGATGACACAAAGCGCCATGTGTTGATTTTCAAGAAAATTTCGTTAAAGTTTGATCTCGTTACTGATAATAAATGAATAATGGTGAGAGAAATAGGAATACAAATTAAGAAACCAAGGGCCTATTTGGCGGGTGGAAGATTGCCCATCCTTGACGGAGGTTTGTGGCCATCAAGCACACTTCATGTAAATACAATAACAGATCTGAATGGAAATGTCTCCAACTTAATTAAGCAGTTTCGTATAAAAGATAGTGAACAAATTTCACACAGAAAATTCATCTGATAGTCGGATTCCTCTTTCAGTATCGGGGGAAATACTTCGCCGTAGTTGACAGGAAATGAAAACTGTATCGAAGGTTTAGTTTTTAATTTGCGTGATTTTACGAGCATGTATATATATATATATATATATATATATATATATATATATATATATATATATATATATATATAGATATAGTGTTGCGGACGGTGCAAAGGCACAAAGCGTAATCGACCTCTTACCCCTCTTGCCTTCCCATCCCCTCCCTCTCCTCTTTCTCTTACTCCTCCCCTCCCCTCCCCTAACCTCTCTTTCTCCTCCTCCTCCTCCTCCTTTTTCCCCACCCGCTCTCATCGTCCCTCCGGTTCTTCCTCCTCCCCCCACTTGTCAGAGTTAGATACCACCCTCCACCTTGAAGTCGCGACCTATTGCATGTCGGTGGAAGATTAACGTCAAGTTTTATTTTTTTATTTCCCCTGCCAATTTCCTCTACATTAGAATAAGGGGCAAAGGGAAACAATAGCTCTCGTCTTAACAGGAAAATATGGGGAGATGAGGTAATGAATGTATTTGGGCAATGTGGAACCGGGCGACCATTTATACATCAAGGGTCATTTCCGATCATTATTCCCTTAAACGCATTGTTGGGTGATTAAGTTCGGAATGAAAATTCTTGGGGATGGTTATTACCAAAGGTCATTGGTTCGATTTTTTTCTTTTTTTTTAATAATGACGAAATTTGCATTACTTTATCAAATTATGTCTGCGACGCGTTGAGCTAATTCACTTCGCCAAATTGTAAAACTGGTGTAGCCTAATTATGCAGCCGCATATATTATGTATTAATAAACTGTGCTTTATTCAGAAGATATGTGATATTATGTAACTGGAAACATTAACTATAGGTTATAGAACAATGCAGCAGGTGTAGGCAGAAATCCAGATTTGGAACTAAGCAATCATAGTCGCCTCCTATTTTTAATTTATTTTTTGTGAGTAAAATAGGCGGACCGCGTCTGTTAAAACATATTTTACACATTGTTTATGTTGCAGTTTACTAGTGCGGGTTATATAGTATACTGACCACGTTCAGAGAGTCTATAACCAAAGTAATAACTGTTGGACGTAGCTGCCACATCAAATCAAATTTAAAATAGCTGAGCATATCTCTTCGTAAATACGTCGGTAATCAACTTTGGCGGATGACGGCTATAATAAAAACTAATGATGTTGGATGCGGTCTTGTTCTTTATTGGTACAGAGTCTGGATTTGACGAATAGTAGAGATGGTATTGAGTAGCGTCGCCTTCGTTTCGAATCGTATCGCGGATTTTACGTTTTTGGTTTTCTGTAAAAGAAAACTATTGAGATGGCTGTTTGTCTGTCCGTCCGCGCTTTTCTGTCCGCCCTCAGGTCTTAAAAACTACTGAGGCTAGAGGGCTGTAGATTGGTATGTTGACCATCCACCAACCACTCATCAAGCATACCAAATTGCAGCCCTCTAGCCTTAGTAGTTTTGATTTTATTTAAGGTTAAAGTTAGCCTCGATCGTGCGTCTGGCACCGCTATATATGCCAACAACACATGCCACCACCGGGGCCGTGCTGAAAGTTTCATGGGCTGCGGCAGAGACCTTCGAAGGCCGTGGCTGAGAGTTTCATACAGCGTTATACGCCGTACAGAAAACTCGATTACGCCGAGAAAACTTTGCGCATTTTTTTACTTTTTTATTTTTTGTCCTATCGACAATTCAACGCGACGAACGGACGGACAGACTCAACAAGTGTGTCCGTCCATTCATGCGTTCGTCTTTTATACGTTCCTATCTAATAAATAAATAAATTTTTGGCTAAGGGAGTATCACTGGATTTTGAGAGTTCCTTTTTTTTCAAAAGATAAAGTACCTCGAGTTAACGTTTGTCTTTTCAGTATGACATTGGTAGGGTTTTTTTTTTTTTGTCATAACCTTCTTGTTAGCAGACAAAGGACGACGGCTTATTTAAGACTGACTGAACAGTGTCGTGTGTTTCATGTTTAGCCACTCTCTCTCTCTCTCTCTCTCTCTCTCTCTCTCTCTCTCTCTCTCTCTCTCTCTCTCTCTCTTACACACACACACACACACATACATGCTCATACACTAACACGTAAAACTGAAGTTCCCTTGAGTTCATAATCTGTAAGTTTTTTGTTAAATATATATATATATATATATATGTGTGTGTGTGTGTGTGTGTGTGTGTGTGTGTGTGTGTAAAGGAGATAAGAAGAGGTAAAAGACTATTTCGATGAAAAAAATATCTGTGCTTTTGTCCGCCAATCGGTGGCAGAACAGCACAAAAAATCAGACAGTTTTGTCGGGGGGGCAAGGAGTGTTGCGTTTCGACTTTCTTATCAATTCTACAGTTTCAAATAATTGTACAGACATCGAGCGTTTCCTAAATTCCAACACATCAAAGTGGAGATTTTTCTTTTCGAGATGAACAAGGCTTCCAGTATAAAATTACGTCACTCCTAGAGGAAACAGAGTAATGCCTGGGTATCGATATTCCGTAAGATTATGGTAAGAATTCTGCAAAAAAAAAAAAAATTCTCGTAGTAGCATGAGTCTTGAAATGGAGAAACAAGTCCACTGTTATGTATGGGTTCAAATAATTTTAAAAATAAAGATAAACAATTTTATTTTTAGCTTTATTTTTAGATATATTTGTACCCATACATAAATGTGGATTTGTTTCTCCAAAGAGTTATATGATCACATTATCTAGAAGATAAACTGGGGAAAAGAGACTAGGCCTATATATGAACTTGTAGCCCTCACTAAATACAGTGAAATCTTACAGTTTGACAGTAAAATCGCGGTAGTTCAACTAAATTTTTTCAAAATCGAGATATGTATTGTAGACGTTTTGTATGACTACTTTCGCGCAAAACTGAGCTACGAATCCGTATGCATGCGGTGCTGAAAAGCTGCTTTTCAAAACTTGGCTTATTCTTTTCGACACCCGCCAGCCAGAGAATGCTTGCAATACCGCGCTGCTTATTGTGCCAGCAGCTTATGAAGCGCTGTTGAACAAGCACCAGTCTTGACAAGCAGGTGCGCTTTCTCATATAGCAGCAATCTGCTGGCGAACGCATGATCAAAGATAATGGTCTTTAGCCTTTTAGCCCATTTAACCAAGCGACTAAAACTCAAGTGGATGAGAGGAACAAGTGCACACTAACCGCAAGGTATGATATACCTGGATGGCTGCTGCTAAGTGCGTTCAGGTAATTAATTGACGAAGCGAATCCTTGACGCAAGGAGAATTAATTGCAACAATTATGAGTCCTAAAGAAGAGGTTCAATATCAGTTCTATCGCATTGTTTTTTTCTTTTTTGTGTGCCAAGGCTAATGTATTGGCAACGTACCTCTCATTTTGCGGTTTGATCAGTTATGTTCAACTTATCACATTTGTAAATCATTTGGCACAAATGATGTACAATAACTGTGTGTTAAACTAATGCTAGCTCTACTATTCATGCGTTCTCACTTTATGAGGCGGTAAAAATAGTCTCCGGATTGATTTATTTTGATGAGCGCCCCCACCAACAAAACGCACGCGCTGCAACTGATAATTTGAAGCAATTTTAACTCTTTATTCATTGGTATTGCATTCTGAATCAAACATTTTACTAGTCTGCGAGGGTGATACTTTCGTTGCGAATATCATACTGTGCTGGCTACCGTGGCTCTCTCTCTCTCTCTCTCTCTCTCTCTCTCTCTCTCTCTCTCTCTCTCTCTCTCTCTCTCTGTATATATATATATATATATATATATATATATATATATATATATATATATATATATATATATATATATATATGTGTGTGTGTGTGTGTGTGTGTGTGTGTGTGTGTGCGTAGCTAGATAGATAGACAGAGAAAATGATGGCTCCACGGGAAGGGTTTAGTCTTTCAGCTTCTAAGCAAGAAGTGTAAGAATGAGGTTGCCAACCCCACGGGGATTCTCTTCTCTTCACCTCAGCAGATACTGGGTGGACTGGTAGACGTTAGGTCACAGGACAGGTGCCGTTAGTCTCTTAGTTTCTTATTAGCCAGAAGATAATATGGTAAAGTGCTGAATTTCTTTTATGTCCTGCAACTCGTACTTTGGGCCTTTGAGTTTTCACTTCTTTGTTGCGATATTTGTGGCTACAAATTCTGGCTTCGATGTATTATGACTTCGCGAATGGATTACATGGCTTAACAATCAGTTGATTTTTCCCTGTACAAATTTTTTTTTTTTGTATTTTAGAAGTATTATGAGAATATTATTCTAATAGAGAAATTGTTTTTATCGGACTGCGAAGTTGAGTAACACCAACAAACGCAAAACACTTCAGTACGAGTATCTAGGATGCTTGCGTTGGACGAAATTTATCATAAACAATTTAATGGAACATTAACAGGTATACATGATATATGTAATGGTCTGCTGTCATCAGTGAATGTTAGATTGTATACAGAGTTTAAAAGGTTGTGCGTAGTGACTAGGTCATTAATATAATGTTGGATTACTCCGAATAAAACCTTATGCAATACAGTTGGTTGACTTCAAAATTCGCCTTGCAGTGTAGAGAATGACAGTGTTCTGAGAACGATCACAAGACCCGCTTGAAATGTTCTTGTCTCTTTGTTTTTAAGAGACAAGTTAAACTAACGTCTTGCTTTGTGACTTCTGGTTTTTTTTTTTTAAACCAATCGCACACTAACCCAGTCACCACAGTACGAAAAAGAACAAGAAAAAAGAAAAGAGCCAGCATGCAGCCTTATCTCCCCGCCAGACGAAGGAATAAAGTTGGTTGACGTATAATGCCCATGTGTCCAAAAGGCATTGGAAAATAAGGAAGGGCACCTAAATGACGCAGAGATGGATGCCAGATATTCGGTGGGCAGGATTTAATGAGAAATCACGTTGGTGATAAGAGTCGCTCCTCGAAAGTATCGAATTTCGTCGAAGGTAACAAGGCTGAGAAGCGATTTTGCATTCTCAGTGCCTTGAGGGCGGGAGGCAGCGAGTTGCAAGTCGCACGTGGGGGGGCGCCTGTCTCTTGAAGGGAGTGACGTTAATGTCAGATGTCCTTGGCGTCGTAGCTGTTGATAGAACTGATATCTTGGGCAATTGAAGACGACTCGGGGGGCGCTATTGTTCCTCGCAAGGACAGTAATGAACTCTCTCTCTCTCTCTCTCTCTCTCTCTCTCTCTCTCTCTCTCTCTCTCAGCCCCGGCGTTGAACAACGGCGTTAATCACTCCAGACATCGGCACTGTTGTTTATGTTAAGAGATATCAATCGTTCTCTCCGTAAAAAGTATAATTGCCATTAGGCCCCTATTGAGGCAAGGAACAACTCTCCCGACTGCATGAGAGCGCATAGAAGAGTCGATAAAGTAGTGATAAAGAAGAAAGATCCTCTACATCAAGATTTATCGGTACTTCAGCGTCCTTGCTTTGTTTCCCCTCCCCCCCTTCGCTCAGTTGTCTAGACCAGATCTACAACATGCACGAGAGAGAAGAAGACTGTTTTAGGACGTTAAAGCACGTCCAAAAGGGAATTTATTTCCGATTTTTATCAGTGATTGGTTTTTAACTCTTTCTTGCGCAGTGATTGCTGAATCGATGTACACTGCGCCAGAGGCTCTTCCGGACTGTTCTTATCTTTGAAGATTTAGTTCTGATGAAAGTTTTATCGATGTAGTTCGCATTCGTTGCTGTAAGCTTAAAATAAATTGAGAGAGGTCGAGAATAAATCGCAGTAACCGGGAGAGTGTAAGGGATAGTTTTAGCATAATGGTTTAAATTCGTTTGGCTTATAAAGTTTTTGTATAGCATGTGTTCCTTTCTAGAGAGCTCTTTTCACGTGGTTTCCTTCTGGGAAACCCCCACAACCCCCTTTCTTTTCTTTTTTTTTTTTGCGTGTGTTCCTTTTAATTAGGTTTCAATTCTGCAAGTTATCACAGGCGTCAATTTTGATTTGATTCTTTGTCGCCGTTGTATTTTTCTTGAACATGTTGTGAGTCTCATCACATAAAACCAAATGCATTTTATGACTTGTCAGACACTGTCTGTTAGCAAGTAAATTTATGTTTTGTTATTTGATTGTGGCTTTTGTTCCATGTGCTAAACACATCTTGGGTAAGCCTTGTTGCTGGCGAGCAACATTCTGCCAAATATTTTACAGTTATTTAGGCATCTGCAGTATCGGAAGGTCAGTGGCGTAACTAGTATGGAACAGAATATTGAATCGAGAGATGCGTTATGTAATCGTAATCAAATTTAACATCTTTGAGGTATGTTTGAAAAAATAAAACTTTCTTCTCCTGTTGTTGTATGACAAACGTTTGGTCTTTGAACCTGTGAATATATGTGAAACTGAACTCTCTCTCTCTCTCTCTCTCTCTCTCTCTCTCTCTCTCTCTCTCTCTCTCTCTCTCTCTCTCGCTGCTCATATTACAGTCAGCAACACTATTTTTTTTATATAATTTTTATTAATCTGACCCAGTGACTTTTATATGGCATCCAGAATGACCCATTCCTAGCAATAATTACGCCATTGAGCTTCAAGCGACGTAATTACATATTATGAGTTGGCCCGTAACCGGTTATAAAAGTCATTTATGTGTTCCAATTGTGACCGAATCCTCATAATTGCCATTACGTTTGATAAGTACAGATGTTTTGAAAAGTGACGAATCGAACCGGCAGAAGGGAAGTCACCAGCCTAGTATTAGAAGACCTGCGAAATCATAGCGGGGCGACGGGGGCTCTTCGAAAGACCAAAAATTAAAGTCCACTGAGTCATGATGGGTCAGTTGTGATATTTACTTTCGAGAATTACATCATTTTACAACATTTGCCCTTTAACAAAAAGTTTATTTACGTGATGTGAACAAGAAATAGTTAATGATGAGTCTTAGGCGATGGGGTGGAATAAAAATAAATGACTTCATCATTGAGAAATACTTCATAAATATCGCATTGCAGATTCAAAACAATTGATATACGTTTAGCTTCATGTGAGCCGTCGCCTTCTTAGTTTGAGTTTTAGGTTTCCTCGTGGATTTGAGTCAATATTTATTTAGTCTCTGCTGATAAACTCGCTTTCATATCTCTCCTGTAAAGGGTTAGTGGTATCAGCTCACCATTTTTACTTGTAAGGACGTCCAGGGTTAACCGAAGCATAATGATTAAGTCCAATGCGTTGCTAGTCAACAGGTAGGAACTGAATAAGTTGCCGCCAATAGTTCACTCCGTCTGTCTCAAAGGCAGACGACACTGAAAAATCAGGCGCATAACCAAACGAACATCACGATTAAATCCACTAGTCTCTGATGTGTCTACTCAGCAGCTCAGGCGGAGGCCGCCAGCGTACCTAAGTAGCCTTCAACTGCAAACCGCCTTTGATTCTGAATACACACGCCGGTGCCTCGGTTGACAGGAACAAATTTCCCCGGCCATGAGAACCAGCTCTATCTCCTCGAGTATTATAATTATCTGCCTCCGATCTCCCGCCTTTGCTGCTTGCTGGGAAAGAGCGCAATGCATTTACCTGATGGAGACAAATGGGGGCTCGCTCGCTGATAGATGAGGGCCTCCTACAGTGGTGAAAAGTGCCCGATGCTGAAGTCGACAGCCATAACTGAAGTTCACAAGAGAAGCAAACAAAAAATGGTGGGCATGGCGTCTTAACATGTGTCTGTTTCCGTGAAGGATGGCTTATCAAGCAAGGCAATTTCTATAGTTTTTATGGTGGAAAATGTTCTTAGGAAAGAATTCTTTTGATAACGATAGATCGAAGGTATTTTTCCATTGGAGGTGGAGCTTGTAATTTGTTGTATACTTCTGATAATAAATCATCCGTATTCTATTTTACAGAGAAAGAAAGAAGGAGGTGCATGATTTGTAAGTTTGGAATTTATGGCAAATGAATAGCAAATGTAGATTAGCAAATATGAAAAATATATAAATGTATTTAGGAAAATTATAATGTAGTTAATCTAAGTAGCCACAACCTTGTTTTTTTACGACTAAGCATTTTACACAAAACAAAACAAAATGAATATATAAACGAGGAAAAAACTGGTTAGAAGAATTTCATATAATATTCAGAAAAGAATTTTAATGCAGTCAAACACTGGCTAATGAAAGGTGTCCAGATATAACCTCTCATCGTCGTTAAATGATTATTTTCTTATTCGATCACATACCTTAAAAGCTTTTGTTTAAAATGAATTTTATAAACAATATTAAGTAGGATAACAGATACTTTATATTTACTTTATATTTTTTTTTAAGATGCATGGAGAGATTCTTTGCACACAGCCCTTGATAAAGCAGCAGTGGAATCCTAACACATATTTTACTTTATTTATGAATAGGTTCCAACAAATAAAGTGTACGTGCATGGAGATATACGTAAAGATGAATAATCACAGTAGTTAGCCTTCAACAGTAGATTGGTCAATAATTTCGATGTCGTGTTTCTTTAGCTTTAAATAAGCAATGTATATGTATATATATATATATATATATATATATATATATATATATATATATATATATATATATATATATATATATATATATATATATATATATATATATAATGTATATATATATATATATATATATATATATATATATATATATATATATATATAATATATATATATATATATATATATATATATATATATATATATATATAAACAAATCACTGGAGACGTGTGGTGATCATAAATGCTTTCGGCTGAATGTATATAATATATATATATATATATATATATATATATATATATATATATATATATATATATATATATATATATATATATATATATATATATATATATAATATATATATATATATATATATATATATATATATATATATATATATATATATATGCAAAAGACGAACCCTCTAAATAATAATAATAATAATAATAATAATAGTACAACTACTGGTACTACGGCTCGTTATTGTATCCTATTAATGATACAATAACGTACGTCATCCCTCTAAATTACTTCAGCAGTGTACATTGCACACAGGGAACGAGCGAGTGTTGCATTTAAGAAAACGTTCGATAGTGATTGAATTTTCGAATGTGTCGATCTGAATATTTTATGTTCGCATGAAGGCAATCCAGTAACTTTCACAAGTAGTGATAAATGACACTTGGCAATGCCTCCATTTGACAAGAAACTTTTTCTACCTTTGGTTTAACTGAGATAACACTGGATTCTCATTCATATGTTTGCACAGACGATGAACAACGTATGCCTTCTGGTGAACTGCTGATTTTATGTTATATCTGTCAGTACTTACTTTCAAGGGGCGAGGATAAATATGAGTCATATAATACTTTGTAGGGAGTCTTAGAGTTTCTTGAATGTTATTGCATTACCAAGAAATAGACCTAGTGCAGCAGAACGTGTTATTTTTCATCCCTCCTATTTACTTCCTTTTGAGTTAAAGGGTAACACATTCTGGGGATCCCCACTCTCAGCTCCCCCTCCCACTTATCTCCCCTTCCACTCCCCTCCCATTCCACTTCCCCTCTCCCTCCCTTCCTCTCGCCTTTCCCCTCCCATCCTCTCCCCTTCCCCTCCCCATTCCACTTTCATACCCTTCCTTTCCCCTTTCCCCCCCTGGAGATCTCCACTCTCAACTCCCCCTCCCACTCTCCTCCCATTCCACTTCCCCCTTCCCCTCCCATCATCTCCCCCTTCCCTCCCCATTCCACTTTCATCCCCTTCCTTTCCCCTTTCCCCTCCCCATCCCCTTCACCCTTCTCCCCTTCCTCCCATCCTCTCCCCTTCCCTCCCATCCTCTCCCCTTCCTCCCCATTCCACTTTCATCCTGTTCCTTTCCCCATTCCCTTCCCCATCCCCTCACCCTCCTCCCTTCCCCTCCCCTTCCCCTTCCATCCTCACTCCCACTCCTACATACAAACTTCCCTGCTGAGGGACAACTTCGGATAATGTTCGTCATCCGCTACTAAGCATATTGTGTGCATATGCTGATTAGCATAATAGGTTTCCAGATGCGTTCAGTCGTATGTGTACTGCCAGTTTTTCTTGACCCTTCCATCCATCCATTCTAGTCGATCAACGGTGTAGCGAACACTTTTAATACCATTGGCAATAGAATACTCACATATAGTTATATATGCTAATGAGAAGAATATCACATGTTGCTTCCAACAGAGAGAAAATAGAATGAAGATTAATGAATATGATTAATGAAGACATTGCATGAAAACGTTATGAAAGGCATTTTATATGAACGTTATACTGTCGATCCTTTACGATGTATATTAAGGAAGTTTAATTAGGATTTTTTAATTATGCAGCATGATCCACTAAATGAATTCAATAGGTAGAGTGGCTTTTTTAAAAATTATTTTTTCATCGGTAGTATAATTATGATATAGGTCATTTCCGGAAGATTTCGAGAAGGGGGTCCCAATATAACTATTAGTGCCTGAACCTATGGAACCAGAGGGTCTTACTCATTTTCTGAGCCCCTGCATCTCGATTAATTTAATACTTTTTATTTCTGCCAGCTGAGGTCCCGTGAGATTAGGTCACCGTGGGTCAGAAACCTTTCCCTCACTTAAAAGCTCTGGAAGCCTTCAAGGGGATGGTATGGACATTGCTTGCCTGAGGATGGGATTGTTCCTGTGACTTTTTTGTGCATGGCGTATGTTTCTCATCAGCATTTTTTTACTTATTTTTATATCACTTTCCTATTGTTCTATTCTTTTTTTTTATTGAGACATTCTGTTATATGACAGTGTGTAAGCTTGCTTTGTAAGTCAATGGGCTTTTCATTTCCTCCAGAAGGATTTGTGCATAACAGTAATATTAATAATTTATTCTGTGGGCACAGTATTAACCTGTAAGTGTAAAATATCACGATGGGCAAGTAATTATACGTTTCATTCCGTATATATGTAA
>NC_089756.1:15601225-15608725 GCF_040412425.1 Macrobrachium rosenbergii
AAAAAAAAAACTTATTTCAAAGTTACAACTTTAGAGACTTTAATTAGGAGCCTTTTCATGTATTATGTATTAATTCTAGCGTCCTCAAACATAACTGAAGTTTACCGAGGAGTCTATGGGGTTTTTCTTTATCGGAGAGAAGATGTGACTATTTTACTAACAATTCCGAGTCTGTCTCTAATTAGAATTTAAATCTCACGTCGGAAATTTATCCCCCAGATTCCCGGAGTTAAGAATCTCAAAACAGACCCTTACTTTACAGCGGCTGCGTATTTTGCATCAGCAACACGTCGGGGTCGTTAAACGGACCTACATTGAATGTAAATTCCGTCGGAGGACCCCTCCTCGGGAACGCAGGCTCCGAGTCCGTCCAAGGCCCTGAAGAAGAAAAAATAGGAAACGGCCGATCGTATCGCCGAGACGTTTCGGGGATCCTAATCGGAAAGCGTTTAGTGGTTTGTTTGTCTCCAGACTGTTTTTCGCGATTGGCGGGTTTAAGGATTTGTCATGGGAGATAATGTTATCGAGGCGAGTATCAATTAGCCGGGGTTCGGCTGGCATTATCGGTTTTTGAAGGGCGGGGTACGTGGGGGACTTTCCTCCTCTTCCCTCCTCCCCCTCTTCCCCTGGGAAAATTCTCTCTTCTTAAGATGGATATTCTTCTAGGTTCCTTTCCCCTTCTGCGTTGTGGCTGACTTACTTCTGATGATGAGTATTCGGGGTGTGTTACGTTTATTGATGTAGACTTCACTTTTGCAGACGTACTACATGAATGTATTATTTTTATCTGCATATATATATATATATATATATATATATATATATATATATATATATATATATATATATATATATATATATATAAAGTATATATATACACATATACATATACGTTCATTTATATGTATATACAAATGCATATATTTGTAAATTTGTAAAGGCAAGTATAGACATTTACATATGATTCCAGAGATGGACTGGATTCCGTGCTTTCAAGGAGCTTAAGAAAGCAGGCACTGCGTTGTGGTCTTTTTTCTAAAACTAAATCAAATCAGTTTGACGAACAGAGGCTATCCTCCGGGGATTCGGGGGGAAATCTTTCAACACCAGGACACTCTGGCGCTTCTCAGAGAAGCCCAAAGGCCCTTTTAAGAAGAGGGCCTCTTTGGTAGCTTAATCTTGAAGTCTAAGGACCCTGGTTATCCAAGGGAACCTGTTAAAAAACTTCCTGTAGAAGTCTGGAGGAGACTGGTTGTTGGTCAGTTTGCCTTCCATCCATATGAGACGTTCAACATTAGAAGAGCCTCTCACCTCAACTTCTGAAAATGGCGTTTTTCGCCTGATCAGCTTTCAAATAATCCCCCTTTTTCCCCAAAAAAGGGGGTGGGGTTGAACTATAATTTTTTTATACATACTGTTCTATTCCTGATCGCAAACACTTCATCTCATACAAAATTCAACTTTGTATCTTGAAAAATAAAGAAATTAGAGTAGGTTGAATTTCCAAAACTTTGGTGGCTTATAATTCAAAAATTTTTCTTTTGTGGCGAGAGGCCCTTCTGATGCTGAACTCATATCAAAGAGAGCATTTGCCTCTTATTTTTGTGTGTATGCCAGTTGGTATTACCTTTCTAATAAATTTCTTTCATATGATTAACTTATTTTGAATGATCTTGGTATTGCAAAGCTGAAAGTGTGTCCGATTCTTAAATCCTTTACAGAACATTTTCATTTATCACTGCCATAGACCAGCATTGAGGGAAAATCACGGAAATCCAATTAGACATTATTGAATTATTTGCTAGATTGGAACTTAAGGAACTATTTGCATTATGAATAGTATTTCTATAAAAAAAAATTATATCATTATACCATCAGAAATTTACTGATCTCTATATCGTTCGTAATCAAAATTCTCTTGTGTTTAAACATTGGAGAATCAAGTTTCAAATTTATTACAGCTCAGTTTTTTATGATTTTGAATGTTTAATCATCAGCAATTTATGAACACTAAATCTCAGGTTAATGATAAGTTTATGGTATGGTAAATCTTAAGTTCACAATAATTTTTTGTCATAATATACTGGTTTCTCAATAAATCACCAACATTTATTACGAGTGGTGTGAGGGTTAGTAATGTTACTATAAAATCATCAGATGTCGATGAGAAGATCTTGTATAATCCATTGCTTAAATTAGATAATTAAATATATATATATATATATATATATATATATATATATATATATATATATATATATATATATATATATATATATATATATATATATATATATATATTATATATATATATATATATATATATATATATATATATATATATATATATATATATATATATATATATATATATATATATATATATATATATATATATATATATATATATATATATATATATATATATATGTATATATATATACATACATATATACATTTATACTTTTGCTTAATGAAAGCCGTATGAGGTTTAATACTGACACTTCGTCAACATTGATACTTTGATATTTTCTAATTATAGATGAATTTTTGGTTAAGTACGGCATCCATTAAAAGTAAGGGGTAATTATATTGTAATGAAACCGCGTCCTAATAAGTATCGTAGCCACTGAAGTATGGGGGTACCTTTGTATGAAGTGTATTCGGATATTCAGTTGAATGACCCCTTAAAGAAACTACGCAAGCAATACCTATAGCCCAGTAGAAAACTGGACAAGAAGATTCATAGTGAATTATGTAAGGCATTAAGTCACAGACAAAACACGTAAGATATAATATATTCCCCCACCATAATAGGCTGTAAATAGATAAAACAGGTAAAATATTATATATTCCCTGCTTCATAATTGGCAATAAATTTCTCATTGGATTAATGAGAATATATCACCACCGACCCTCTAGAGGTTCAGTTCAAAAGATTCCGGACTAGAAACCTGGGCTGAAGGAACCAGACGCCCTTACTCAGCTGTGGCATTTTCGGCCACCACCCACCAACGTTGACGTTTCCAAACACGCACCCTCTCTCTACGTAAGCATCCATTAATCCGGCACTTAGGCGGATTATCCAAGACTGATTGCGCAAGCGCTGTTCGTCTCCCGACTCATCTCCAGATGCGATGTTGGTCGCGATTAGGATTGTGAAGCCCAGGACCCGCTAAGACTTAGTGAGTCCTGGTTAAGCCAAGTGATGATGCATTTGGATCCGAGTGGGTGATGATAGGGATTCTGAGTGATTGTTTTGGGCTTCTTCCCTTGGAATATGATGGATGATTCCGAGTCGACGGGCGGGAGATGCGATTATTAATCGGGAGTACTCAGGTGCAGTTGGTGATCTTCATGGATTACCGAGTCCTTGAAGCCTACTTTAAACAATGATTGCTCGAGTTTTCCCTTAATATTGTTTTAGTTATGGAAGGTGTCAATTTGTCAGTGTACATATTCTATATATCGTATTTTTTCAGTTTACTTTACTATGTAATTTTGCCTTTATTATTATTATTATTATTATTATTATTATTATTATTATTATTATTATTATTAATACAAAACAAACGTAAAGAATAAAGCTTCTGCAAGATCTGGATCCTGTGTAAAGAGAGAGAAAAAGAAGACATATGTAACAAAACACAGATGTAAAAGAAAATATGGTAAATCAACTACAAAAACAGATAAATCGTCGAATAAGGAACAGTCGATATTTTTTCAAATCATAAAACTTTTAGATTAAATCCATTAATTACAACTTTTAAAAACGTAGGCTGTTTATACTTTCAACACAGTCATTTCAGGGGACATAAACAATGAAAGTAATTATATACCCATCATAAATTCACAGGTTAAATGTATTGGATCTATAATGAAGTACCCGGTTCTTCAGTGACTACAAAAACAAACATAAAGATGCGGGGCTGTTCGAGTTGTATTTGTTATTTCGTTGAAGATTTAGTTTACTTTATTTATTTATTTTTTTTACAAATATAAATAATAGACAGAATATTTCAAGAAGTAGCAAGTTTTAGGTTCAGTTTCGTGTTAATATTATTAACTTTTGTTTGGCTCACTTAGAGTCTTTAAGCGTCGTGTGCGCAGGTGGGGGAGTGTGTGTATGTGTGTGTGTGTGTGTAAGAGAGAGAGGAAAAAAAAAGACACTGCTAATTAATAAGGAGAGAGAGAGAGAGAGAGAGAGAGAGAGAGAGAGAGAGAGAGAGAGAGAGAGTTGTTTTTGTTAACAGACTTGCAGAGAGAGAGAGAGAGAGAGAGAGAGAGAGAGAGAGAGAGAGAGAGAAGATTTTCGCTGAAATGTTGAGATTAATGCATTTGTTTTTAACAGACGTGAAGAGAGAGAGAGAGAGAGAGAGAGAGAGAGAGAGAGAGAGAGAGAGAGAGAGAGAGAGAGAGCAGAAAAGAAGAAGAAGAAACGACCACGTTCCCCACAGCATATTGCGTTAACATCTCCCGTGAAAGGCTTTCGGGACTTAACAAATCTTGTGGGTGGGATTCCACCCATTAGTTTTATAGAACGGGCGGGCAGAAGAAGCCACATTTCCCACCCATTAGTGTCAGCGCCCATCATCGCCACTAGCACTGCCGTCTGAGGCGGGAATTATCACATGATAATTAAGGAAACACATCAGAGAACCTTCACGGGAAATATTCGTCCATTTTTTTTTTAGAGCGGTGTTTGAATATTCTTTGGTGAGCGGAACTGTGCTTCAGGAAGTTATATGGAATGCACATTTCTGTTATTAAATATCATTACGCACACACATATATACGTATATGTATATACATACATACATATATATATGTGTATATATATATATATATGAATATATATGTATATGTTTATATATTATATATATGTATATATTTGTGTGTGTGTGAGCTCAAAAAACAACGACTCAGATGTTTTTGTGAATATCGCCTTTTTCTTTAAATACCTTTATCCATATATATATATATATATATATATATATATATATATATATATATATATATATATATATGTATATATATATATATATATATATATATATATATATATATATATATATATTATATATATATATGTATGTATGTATGTATTAATTTAATGATAATGTAGCTGTCACTCTATTTCTGACCCAAAATGTCAAATGTTCGAATCCTGGTCTGGGCTGAAGACAATATTTTTTATTATATAACTCCTTGAGATTTAGATGTAACTTTTTCCAGAGGTAAAGTGAATTTGATGTTAATTGATTTTTGTTGATTTTTATATGCATTATATATATAAATATGTAGTTATACATAATTTACATGCATACAAATACATAAATACGTACATACATACATACATACATACACACATTCACATGGGGTTCAAAGAACAATGAATCCAGTGTTTTTACAACACCTTTCTCACGCCATGTTTAGAATGTATGAAGGGATTGTTGAACTAGTTCTCCATTATGGAAGTAACAGTGGATATTGAATGTGGCGGTGAAAAAAAGTGTTGAAGCTGTTGAGGGGAGCTGTTTGCTTAGTATATGTGGAGTAAGAAGGACTGACAGTGCGAGTAGTGTAGGGATTTCAATGGATACAAGATTTAGTGTAAGTAAAATGGTTCTCTCATTGTTGGAATGGAATGGAATATAGAGTTTAGTCCAACGGCCAAACACTGGGGCCTAGGAGGTCATTCAGCACTGGAAAGGAAATTGAGAGAGGCAGGTTTGAAAGGTGCAGCAGGAGGAAAACCTCGCAGTTGCATTATGAATCAATTGTTAGGAGAGGGTGGATAGCAAGATGGAAGAAAGATAATATGAATGGAGGTACAGTAACAGGAATGAAAGAGGTCGCAGCTAGGGGCCGAAGGGACGCTGCAAAGAACCTTTAGTAACGCCTACAGTGCACCCCGTGAGGCGCACTGACGGCATTGCCACCCTACGGGGGGAAATTGTTGGTGAAAGAGTACAAAGAGTAGGTGCTGGTGAGAGGTAAGAGGGAAAGAACTAGAAATTCGTGAATGGTCGGAGTGATGGAGATTTTCGAATGGAATGGCTCAGATATCCAAGAAAGAAAAAAAAAAAGAGTATGCAAGATGGATTTGAATACCGCAGTGCGTGTATGAGGTGTTAGATGCGCCGCTGTAGAGTCTGTGAAGTTATTTGAAGAAGCTATTTTCCGGAAGTCATCTGCACGTGAACTTCGTGTTGATAAATATATATCTATATCTATCTCTCTATTTATGTATATGTAATGTATAACTGAATCACGAAAATATGGAACGTGATGAGTATATAAATAAAGATAAAGATAAAATCCACAAAGGAAAGAGAAACACTGGAGTGCTGCGAGGCCTTTCGACTGCCGTCCTTTTAAGTGGATTTTATCTTTATGTATATATAGGCTACTATATTTATATATATATATATATATATATATATATATATATATATATGTATATATATGTGTGTGTGTGTATGTATGTATGTAAAGTGTATGTATTCTCTCTCTCTCTCTCTCTCTCTCTCTCTCTCTCTCTCTCTCTCTCTCTCTCTCTCTCTATATATATATATATATATATATATATATATATATATATATATATATATATATATATATATATATATATATATATATATATATATATATATATATATATAATGTGTGTGTGTCTTATATATATATTATGTATATATGCATATATATACATAAATAGATAGATAGGTAGATAGATATAACAGAGAAAAATAGAAAAAGGTAGGAAAGGGAAGGCCTTATATTTGTTTTCATATAACAAACCACAGGAATTCTAGAAGCTCCTACATTTCTCCTCCCTTACAGGGGTAGCTGAGGACCATTCACGACAATACAAAACTATATTTGTTTTTTTTATAACAGACTGTTTGCTCCGACACTTAGCATAAAGGAAAGTCGTAAGCTCATTCTTTATTCAAGATCTCACTTGAGAAAGTTAAACGCATGGCGTTGTCTTTTCATTATGCATGGTTGAAGTATAAACAAGGTCTCTTGCTGCTTTTTTTTTTACATAAGAAGTGAAAATGTATTGTTTTGAATATGCATACAAATATATTATACGCATAAAGATGCATACACGAACATGCATATACATACATGCATACATCTTTATGCATAGTTGAAGTAGAAACAAGGTCTCTTGCTGCTTTTTTTTTTTTACTTAAGAAGTGAAAATGTATTGTTTTGAATATACATGCAAATATATTATACGCATAAAGATAAACACACGAATATGTATGTACATACATGCATACACACACACACATATATATATATGTATATACTGTATATATATGCGTATATATACCTGTACAGTGGCGGCAAAATTAATATTTACAGCAAAAATGCAAAAATAATCTTAACATCAAATGTCTGTCAACTTCAAAATTGTGCGGCAGCCATACCACTGTCACCAGAGATTTGTCGTATGGTTGGCAGATTCCTTGGACCCATATGAGC